>NW_006430735.1:3385233-3394835 GCF_000325575.1 Pteropus alecto
AGTATATATATATATATATATATATGTATATATATATATATTCATTAGTTATAATAAGGCAAGACAGAAGAATAGAGAGAGGTTCATGGAGTGAGGAGAGTAGGGGCATGGAAAGACTGATGAGATGTCATTTAAACAGATATACAAATGAATCGAAGGAACTGTACTAGCTATCTAGAAGAAAAGGATTCTAGGTAAAGGGAACAGGAAATACAAAAGCCTGAAGTAGGAGCCACTTGACATGTTTGGGGAATTGCAGGCTAATGAGTGAGCTGGGCTTTGAAGGGTCTCTAGGAAGTTTTGAGGTGGTCGTAGGGAATAATGACAACAGAAACATTATATGGAGGCACAAGTTACCAAAAAGCAGTGAATAGTGAATTGTCCTGTGGGCCTGGCATCAAGAATGTATGGAAAGGGACAAATGGCAAGAAGGGTTTTCTGGGAGAAGGGATGAGATTGGAAGAGTAGATTAGGTACAGAATGACTTTTTTTATTATAAAAACCTTAAAACATACTAGAAAAGTAGAGGGAATACTATAATGAATACCTATATTTTCATCACCTAGGTTTTGAAATTATCAAGAATTTGTGGGGTGGTTCCATAAAGTAGTGGTTAGTACATCTGCTTTAGATGCAGAAGATCCTGGGTTCAAGCCCCAGTAGAGCCATGGTCCGGGCCCCCTGGGTGTGCCAGGCCCCGGGTGTGCCAGGCCCCAGGTGTGCCAGGCCCCAGGTGCGTAAGAGGAGATGCCCTGCCTTCAGAGATCCAGTTTTTAAGGGGAGACAGTAGGTCAGGGGTGTGTGTGGGGGGGGGAATTAAAAAAAAAAAAAGAATTTGCTACACTTCTATTCTCCTTTTTTCCCTCCTTTTTGCTAAAGTATTTTAAAGCAAATCCCAGACGTCTATTTCTCCTACATAATTTAGAATATTTCTAAATTCATAGAATTTTTTGAAAATATGTAACCACAATGTTAATATAACATTTAACAAATGTAATAATATTTCTAATAAACAACTCATATTCAAATTACAGTCTCATATAATTTTTTAATTAGTCAATTTATTCAAACAAATATTCAAATGAGGTCTACCTATTGCATTTGGCTGTTATGTCTTTAATCTTTTAAAAATGTTTTTTGCCATTGAACTTGTTGAAGAAACTAAATCTGTTGTCCTGTGAATGTCCCATATTCTGAGATTAGCTAATCTGACTTTTAAATTATTATTCTATCCCTGGTAATTTACTGTAAACTGGAGTTAGCACTAAAGTTTTGATTAGATTTAGATTCAACTTATTTGGAAAAGAAACTTTACAAGTGGTACTGGATGCTGCATATGGTTCGTGTCAGGAAGCATGTATTTATTGATTGTCCTACTTTATTAATTCATCATTGAAATTCACATGGTGACAGTCTGTTTCTTTCATATATAAGTTGCCTATCAAACTTTCATTTAATTTTTTTCATCAATTATTTTTTAATGGCTGCAAATGCAGCCATTTCTAATTCTATCATTTTCACATTTTAAGATGTAGTTTTTTAAATTTTATTTTTCAAGAACAGTTGATTATATTAGTTTCAGGTGTATAGTATAGTGGTTAGACATTTATATAACTTATGAAGTGATCACCCAATAATTCTGGTACCCACCTGGCACTAAACATAATTATCACAGTATTATTGACCATATTCCCTATGCTGTATTTACATCCTCGTGACTATTTTGTAACTGCCAATTTGTACTTCTTAATTCTTTCACCTTTTTCACCCAAATTCCTCTCTCATTTGGCAACCATCAGTTTGTTCTCTGTATCTGAGTCTGTTTCTGTTTTGTTTGTTCATTTTGTTTTTTAGATTTCACATGTAAGTGAACTCATATATTATTGGTCTTTCTCTGTCTGACTTATTTCACAAATGGTGAGATTTCATTATTTTTTATGGCTGAGTAATATTCTGTTGCATATATGTACTACCTCTTCTTTATTCAATTGTCTGTTGATGGACACAATCATCTGTTGAATAGCCATATCTTGGCTATTGTAAATAATGCTTCAATGAACACAGGGGTACATATATCTTCAAAACTTCAAAAGTGTTTTGAAGTTTTTTTTGGATGAATACCTAGAAGTTGAATTGCTGGGTCACATGGTAGTTCTATTTTAAATTTTTTGAGGAACCTCCACACTGTTTTCCATAGTGGCTGCACCAATTTGCAATTCCACCAACAATGCACAAAGGCTTCCTTTTTTTCCACATCCTCAGCAACACTTGTTGTTTATTGATTTAACGATGATAGCTATTTTGACAGGTATAAGGTGATATCTCATTGTGGAATTTGTAGGGCATAGTTCTGGAAAGGAGGGAGATATGTAGAAAAAGAACTTTAGAAATCTGCATAGAAGTTCTACAAACTCTAAATGGAACAACTTAGAAATAAAATGCTATTCAGCTATAAAAAGATACAAACTACCAAGACACGAGAAAAATTGATAAATCTCAAAAACATTACATGAGAAAGAAATCAGATGCGAAATAATATATATGATCCCATTTGTATGAAATTCTAGAATAGGTTATACTATCCTATACTCATAAAAATCAGATTAGTATTTCCCTTGAAATAAGGGTGAAGTGGTTAACTGGTGGAGGCATGAGAAAACTTTAGAATGATGGAAATGTTGAAAATCTTGATTGTGGTGGTGCTTACAGAAATATATACATATGCCAAAATTTATTGACCTGAAAACTTAAAATAAGTGCATTTTATTTTATGAAGTTTATACATTAATAAACTTGATGATTTTATAAAAAGAAAAAAAAAGCCCAGTTTATAAAGCCAAAAATAATGACTGTGATACAATAATAGTCAGACTTGTGATAAAAAAATCAGAAAAGAAATATAGGGGAAGTTAAAATTTTTTTTAAATAATAAAACATAAGCCATGTGAAAACTTAATTAATTCTCAATATTATTTAAAATTCAAAGTCTATATTATTTTTGTGTGCTTCATACAGTGATATATTTAATAACTAAATATACTGGAATTCTTATGGAAGTATTTATTTCTTATTGATTAATAATGTATTAAGCCATTCGTTGTATCATATGGGCTCTCTCAATTTTAATTAAACTATTTTTGATATGTTTGAATTAATAATAGCATAATGAATATCAAGGAAATGAATAACTCTCAATCACTAGATAAAGAAAGAGGCAACAAATTCAATATTTGAATTTCTCCCACATGATGATTTTTTTCTTTGTGTGTTGGTATTTTTTAAAGACAGAATGTTAAAGGGCTGCATGCAGATTGTTAGGAAATATTTTCAGCCAAAATCTGCTTAGCCACGAATTGCAGAGACTTAAGTTTAAGTAGGTCTGGTGTTCTGACGCTGCCAGAGGCCGGAGAGGGTAGGGAAGTGCTAAGAAAGGACAATAATGACCTCGAATGGATGCTCAGACCTGAGTAGAGGGATCAGCGTGGATGGTCAGGCCAAGAAGCTAAATTAATTCTACATAAGGTCCTAATCATGGGGAGATCAGCTGTTTGAATGAAGTAGAAAAATAAATGCAGTTAGAAGTTAAAAGTGTGCTTAAGGGAATATTTTTTCAAATGGATGCTGTAGAGGATGTAAAATCCGACAGTGATTTTTTTCCATATATGTTTGTACAGTTTTAAGTGTTCTATAACTTAGGCTAACTAAAATTAAGCTAAGCACTGAACCTTGTAGTTTTGATATGGACTGAAGAATTTTCATTTCATTCATTCATTACATTTGACTAAGAGCTCAATTTATTGCCATAACATGTACACCTTGCAAGGAATTTAAGTCCCAGCTTATTTTTACTAGCTGAGGAATCTTGGATAAATCACTTTACCTCTCTTGGCTACCTTTCCTCGTATGCAAAAGAGAGTAATGAGTAGGGGAAAAGAGAGAGCAAATTTGGATCTGGAGAGTAAGTTAATCATTTTAGAGTTCTTAAACTCTGTGACTGTATACACAGAGAATATCATTGCTCCTTGCAGCAATTCTTACTTCATTTGAGTACCTATTCATCAAACCAACACTTCCCATTTGTAAATTTAGGACATATCTATTTGTACTATAAGCGTTAGCATCTCTATAACGTATGTCAGAGTCTTATTTCAGCCCCTATCTTATAGTATGTGTTTAAAAATTATGGCTATGATTATTATTCATGTTTTATTATCATTATCAATGTGAGAAAGCTTTGTATCTGCAGAGGATTATGAAAATATTTTCACTTGGCAAATTATGTAAAAATAAGAGAAGAAATTGTCTTTTGAAAAAAAGTTTCTTTATGTGTAAAATAGTCAGACACATTTCTCCAAGGTTCATCTGTGTGAGTAGTCACATGGCCCTTGCACACATACAGATGTTTAACAGGCCAACAAAAATATACCAACTCAAACTTTAGAAAAATCATATATATTTATTTACAAGCTATATGTATATGTATATATAGTATCTATACTACACATATTAACTGTACTGGAGTTTACAAACTACTGGTCATATCTGATCTCCACATATTTTTTTTGGTACAGGGGGAGGGTGGAGAGATCAAGGATATAATCATTAAACTGTTTTCTGAAACATGTTTAAAGTTAACTCAGTTTACATTTAAGATTAAAATTTTGAAATTTTAATTTCTTTTAAATGTAAGTCACTTTTTGTAAGCTCACAAATAAAATCAAATGAAAGCAGTCTTAGTCCTCTAGGGATCCAGGGCAAATCTTGTCGTCTTCAGCAAGATGATATCATAATACAAGGTGCTTGCAAGGAGGTTTTAAACTCTACATTACAACCACTTATCTGCATTTTTCCTTAGGAAACATCCAAAAGTCCACTCTTTAAAGGCATGATATTCAGAACATCTAGATCTATAAAGAACAGAACGACTCAAATTATATACTGGCCAGCCTATTGGTGAGACAAATCAGAGCTGCCAAGGATTGGTGAACAGATTGAGTATTTACATTTTGAAAATTTGCTCTGAAGTTTAAAAAATTCTCACTTGCTGTTAAAAAGAAAGCAAGTAATAAATATTACACCCACACTGATGCACCCACAGTGATATTTGACTTTGCCAAGTTTTCCCACTAGAACACGAAGTTAGAGACAAGTGTGGGACATAAGATAGATATTTTCTAAATAAATTACCTAGTAATAAGAAATTTGACATACTGCATTCTTCCATTTGCCACAAGTAACAAACTGACAATGAAGACTATTTAAAGAAATGCTCAAGTCTACAAAGGACAGTGGGAGCAACACTTTTCCACTACAGAATAACCTCTTGCTTTTCCATACAATCAACATTACTATTCTTCCATGATACAAGTTCATATGGAAAAACTTGTCAGGAAGTTTTGCCAGGGCCAGGAAATGAAAAACAGAGCATGTCTTAATTAGGTAATTGTAAGCTCGTTTAACATCTTTGGGATGGACTCATACAACCTGGCCATTGTTTTGTTAAACATCTGCAGACTGCAGAATTCTTTAGCTCTTAGCTATGGTTTCTGATCAGTGTCTTAAAGTTATAACACGTTGACACAGCTGCAATCAGAGCGCAGACAGTTCCCTCACAGATAGCAGCAGAGATGCCCCAACCCCTCACGGCAGGCCTCACCTAACTGTCCTCCAACTACTTTTCTAAATTAAGTTTTACCAGAGCACAGCCAAGCTTCTTTGTTTATGTATTGTCTATGATTTCTTTTGCATTGCAGTACCAGAGTTGAGTAGATGTGACTGAGAATGTTGGCTCTTGTATGCCAAACTATTTACTATCTGGATCTTTACAGCAAAGTTTGCCTACTACTGATATACTTTATATATATATACTTTATATATATATGATATACTTTATATACATATATAATATGTATTTATGTTTTTATATATTATAGCTATAGATGTATAAAAGTATATATTGATAGATACCTATTTATATAAATATACATTATATATTTTAGCTATATTATATACATATATGTACATATATGTACATACATAGACACACACACAGAAAAGATAATCATTACTATTTTTTGTCATTTATCAAGTGCCAAGCATTTTGCATGTATAAGCTTGCATATCTTTTATATTTATTAGACAGTTAAAATTGTATTCTTTTGTAGAGAGGAGGAAACTGAGGCTTAAGAGATTAGTGACATAGCCAAGATTGCACAGAGAATAAGTAGCAAAGTGGTGCCTTAAGTTCATGCAGTGTTACCTAAGGGCCCAGTTCACTTAAACCAAATGATGGTGCAGCTTCATACAGGCCCTTATTGCATGAAGTCCCATATGGAAAGGGGGCCATGTGTATTCACAACTTCTTAACCATGAGTCAGGGCTCATGGAGGAGAGAGAAGGGGGTGTTTTGCTGTTCAAGTCATTCAGAAAGGGGGGTGTGTGTGTGTGTGTGTGTGTGTCTGTGTGTGTGTTCTGGGGAGTGTTCTGTGATCACTTAGAACCCCCGCAAAAGGCCATCTTTGCTCTAAAGAATTAAAGTACATTTCAAGCTTCCCAATGGCTCCAGCTTCGGAAGTGGCAGGAAGCTGACTTTTTATAGGAATTATAGGCAATTCTGAGCTGTTCTATACTTATATTTTGAAAACAAATTTTAGAATTTATGCCAGCATGTAACATTAACTATGTGTCACCTTTTTAGTAATTTATACAACTAGCTGAAGTTTACAAATTGGAGTCTGTCCCAAGGATAAACTTTTGACAAAACTTGCTTTCATATTCCAAAATCTGTAGTTAGCAATGGACAGTTGTGTGTGGCTCTTTCAAAGTTCTATCACTAGATTCATAAACATTGTGTCTGAGAAGAAAAAGAGCTTTTGAATTTACAGTGAAATATATAAATATGTAAATTTATATATTCATATAAATAAATATTTATATATTTATATAAGTAAATATATAAATATATAAGCTAATATTTTGTTAATAGTGCTAAGAGATACTAGATTTGTGCATACTACCCTGGGTAGGGCTAGTTAATTTCTATAAATACCTGACAGTAGCCTTATTTATGTTGTATATATTTCACACCTGGTGTCTTCTTTTGTACAGTCCCTTGTACAAAGAATTAAAAAAATTCTCTGTGAACCAGGTCAACTCTGTAAGTGTCCTGTAGGTAGTTTATTGCTTCTTAATTACCAAAACCAATTATTAAGTATATATCTTAGAGCAATTATTACAATTTAAAAGGGATAATAACAGCTTTATTACAAATACAATTAGAGAATTGAGGAGATTGGAACTTAAAAACATCTCTTGGAGCTTGAGATTTAAGTTAATTCTTAGCATACTCAATGTGGGTGCTTAAACACATTTATATTCTTGCAGTTGGTAAAATTTTTTTAAATGATATATTTAAAAATATGTGAGCTTTTATTTGAGTGTGCAAAAATAAGTATAAGTCATTCCTTGGATCAGTCATTTTTAGACTGTTGAATGGGACTTTGTATGTGTGGAGACTTTGCTTCCAGCCAAAAGCAAAATTGGAAGCTCATGTTGGGAATCTTAAGTGCAATGTTTAATGCTTCCCAAGGCTTAAAATTTATACAAAGATAAACTGTTATAAAACTTTATTTGATATTCAGATGTTCACTTTATATCTTCCTTCCACTAACCTCCAGAATTGGTTCTACTATCAAGACAGACTTTCTATGTGTTTTTTGTTTTTGTTATTAATGCCACCCATAACAACACATTTTTACCACCCATAACAACACATTTTTACACTACTAAGTAATTATTGCTGGGGGGAGTTGTTTATGGTCCTAGAAATGTAATTCTTAGAAAAATATTTGAAAGGTTTTATCCAGATTTCAGTATGACTCAAGCTTTAGTGTCAGAAAGGACAAAGGAAAATCAAGTAGGGAAGAATTAAAACACAACTAAATGATGAGCTGTTGAACATTTGGGTAATATAAATTTGTGTAAATCTCAAAAGTATGAGAAAAAACAACAACCCAGTTCTCCATGGTGGAATAAACAAAGTAAGAACTTCCTTTTCCCAAACCGTAGTTTAATCTTTTTCAATTTTTATACTGTCTCTTCATATAATTAGTGGAAGATAGTTATTAATTTATTTGACATTTATCATGCTGATATTAATTCATGCATATCTAATATGCTTTAATTAGAATAGGGAGAAATTTTCTGATATGATGGACTAATTCTAATGTGGTATTTATTGAGAAAATATAAATATTTCACAGGACTTTCACTGCAGTTTACTAGTAATATACTCAATCTAGGATATACAGAGTGACATTGGAATCTACACTAAATGAAATAGCAGTAGTTTACAAATTGGTCAATATTTATGTTGGTATTTAATGCATCCTTGTTGGAAGCCACATATTAGAACAAATTACCCAGCAACCAGGTTTCATTACAAACTTTTATTTCTAGTTTGTATTTTTATGATTAGAAATCTTCTGACTTGAGCTAGACCTCTGTTAGTGGGAGATGATGATTTGACATTGACAATAACTGACAATGATTCTCTTGATCATTGTTAACTGAATACTCTGCTCCTTCTTGAGCCCATCTTCTCACCTGCTCCCTGCCTTTTTGTTTCCCTTGCATGTTTGAACCTCAGTGTTTGGTCTCTCATCAGTGTGAAATTTAATGTAGGGTCTAAGGCTGAGCTCTGGAGATTCAAGTTATGAGAATGGGTCCTAAAGCAACTAGAACTCTCATTTTCCCATGATTATCATATAAAACTTGGTAAAATTAATATCTTTTACTGCCTTTGGCATAAATATTTATTCCTCTATGTGATTTCTATGAATTGACTCCATTTTTCATGCTTAGGAAAAATTGTGTAGAACATGTTTCCATGGCCATATTTCTAGACTGTATTGTGTATTTCCACCTCTACTATTACTGATAAAATGTCTTATTCTATTTTTTTTTTTTTCACAAAAAGGATTCTGATCACTTGACTAGGCTTTAGGTATAAAAGTGCAGAATCAGTTTAAAATCAAGAGTTGTCCTCTGAACATTGTAGGCAAGTGTCACACAGTAAGATGGACTTATATTTTAAAATTCAGCACCTTGTTACTTGGGAAAGACAAATATTTACTGATCACTGACTACTTGAATTTTTTAAAAAACAAAAAAGCAAGCTCCTTTTTATTACTGCAAAAAGGTTACTCTTTATTTTTGCCATTTATTTAGAATTAGAGGTTAAATTCAAAGGCAGATTGAATCAGATTGTTTTTTCTAAAGGACTTGAGTAAACTGCTCCTGGCAGCATTGTCCCTTTCTCTCCAACCCTAATATTGCAAACTTAATCAGGCCCATTGCTGGCCTTCCTAAATAAGATGCTATTTCTCTAAAGTAAAGAAATTTATAGTAATAGCAACTACCATTTATTGAGCAGTCATTAATGCTGGAAACTTTCCTAAGTATTTTCATATATTATCTCTCCCTTTAGCCCTTTCCCCCTCCTTTCTAATTTTACATAGAATAAATCTAAAAGATTTACTGACAGGATGTTCTCTTTTGAAACATCCTGACAACCACAAAGTTAAATAATATTGGAAGTTGGG
>NW_006430735.1:3394878-3421698 GCF_000325575.1 Pteropus alecto
TTAGACTTATAATCAGAACGTAAATGTCAATATTTAAATACTTTTTGCTACAGCACAGCAAAAGGGAGAGAGACAGCTCAATAACGTACACTGCTGGAAACTGGGGTGATAAACGCCTTTTCAATTTTCTGGAAGTTGCATAAGAGTAAAACATACTCCAGTAAATTAGGCTTTTACTACAACAGGTTTGGTTTTTCATTTAGGAAGGGAAAAAGAAGATCAAACTCTAAATCACTTCTCATTTCATCCACTCTGACAGCTTTAACTAAAGCAAAGTAGTTTTCTGATTATTATGTTAGTCACAATAATATTTCTTTCATACTTCTCCAGCACATATGACATATCCTTTGCTGTTGTCAATGTGACATAGCGTGTTCCCTCCACACTTAGCTCGCTTTGTTCTAAACCAGCTGTATCAAGTAGATAAAATTTTGTGATGTTACTTTTCTAGCACCACAACCTGCTGTTTGAGTGGAAATGCCTGGTAAACAAAATTTAATTTTCTAAAGTGTTCATTTGTAGACTGTAAAAATTTAGATTTGCATTTTCTTTCATTTTCCACTGAGTTCTGTGCTCACAAGATAAGCGATCCTTTCTGGGAACCGAAGTTTATCTAGACCACAGGAGCTCCCTGGTTTACAAAAACTGATATAAGGAAATCTACACACAAAAAATAAGTTAAAGAATTTTTTTCCAAAGTGATTTTTAGTTTACTAAATGGATTTGCCAAGGGGTTGCTTCCAAGAGCCAATTTTAAAAGTACGTCTGCTTATTTTACACATCATTAACTATTTGTCAAAGAAAACAAGGCAGAGGAAATTAAAGAATTAGGACTTCACTGCCAATTATAGAGCAATTAAAAATGAGGATATGATTATTTGAAATTATAGTGGAAATCAACATGAAAACATGATTTCCATGCCTAATGGCAGAGAAGTCAGCTTGAGAACATGATTTTCTTGGTATCTATTGAATCACTGGGTGTCTTGGGCTGCGTTCTGTTTGAAGGACACAGAAGTTGTTAAAGTTTAAATAAAATCTTTGTTCTCAAGGGATTTCTAGTCTAGTGAGAAGGATCAAATTCATGAATGCTGACTCTGGAGTTAACTGGTCTGGATATAAGATTCAATAGTATAGTTAGTGATTCTTGATAAATCACATAAAATCTTTCAGAAATCAGAATTTGATTGGTGGCCTAACTATTGAAGAGAAATATGCGCATTCTTACCGAGCTGGCCCACCACTTAGTGAGGTGAGAAAAACATGCAGTTTGACATCTGAAACCGGATTTGTCTCTTAACTAGCCATATGACCTGGGAGAAGATACTTTATTTTTCCGAATTTCACTTTCCTCATCTTTCAACAAGACTAGTAATCTTCATCGACTTCATGGGACTGTTGTGGAAACCAAATGGAGTGTAGTTGGAAAGTATCTAACAGTCCTCGACACAATTTCCAATTTCCCTAACTGACTTTGAGAATTTGGCTGTATTCTCAGTCTGCATGCATAAGTGTCAAGCCTCCAAGATCTGCATCTGCCTCTGAGTTGCAACACGTGGTCCAGGTTGGTGGGAAATCCTGAAGTGGAAAGGTAGGTAGGCACTAGGGAGAGGCTAGGAGAGCCTTTGAGAACATGATTGACACTAATAAAAAGTAACCTGTGCATTGGGGCTGCTCAGCTTAGAGACACTAAATCTGCGAGACTGCAAATGTGAAAGACTTAAGCAACTAATGGAAGAAAAAGGATGAAAACAAAGGTCAACTTGAAAAAGGATCTAAACATAGAAAGAGGCGGAGAATTCCTTTGATGAATGGTAATTTTCTTGAGAACAGAGATAAGTATTCTGCAATTTAAAAGTTGGTTTGTAATAACTTAATGAAGGTAAAAATTAGGAAATCCCTGTGTCCTATGTACTAGTGGTGAGATTTTCTGCACAGAAGTGTCCAGACACTGACATGATGAGGGGTTAGGAACGAGAATTGCATGTGACTTTCTCATGTTCACTGTGCTTATCAGTGCCTGCCCTGGATTTAAAGAGACGATAGCCCTTTTGAAATTCAGGCTGCCAATACAGGGAACTCAATTTTTTCCTTGATCCAGTCAGAAGGGACTAGAAAACTGGAGGGTCAATGGTTAATGCCGTGTTAGAAGGGACAGGAAAAACAATCCTGGAATCCGATTTTTCTACCAATGTCTAGAAGGGATCCACGGGATACTGTGGAAGTGGGAAAACTCAGCAGGTTGGAGAAAATAATGTTCTCATTACTGGTAATAAGAAGGTCCAAAAGTAAAGTGATTTATGGAATAATTTTTATACTTCTGGATATCTGTCAAGAAAAATAGAATTCTATCAGTTTTCCTTCTTCAAAAGTTTTCCTGATGTCTGGTTAGGCTCTTGGCTAAAATCTAACAGAAGTAGATCTGAGGTACCTAGATGTTCTCCCCTGGCTGTGATGAAACTTTTTTTTTTATTATTGGTTTTAAAATTTATTTCTTTACTAAGTGCCCAACAGCTGTCAGATAGTGACAGCTTTTCATCCATGAATAATCTAATAGTTTATTAGAAGTAGTTAATATGAGTGGACATCTGGCCTCCCTTATACAGTATTAACTTTTCTTGAGTATTACATTTAGATGTGGACTTGACACTAGAGAGATGGATGGTAGCTAGAGGTCAAATTTCAATGCATCAAGTCAGATTTATTTGTGAGAAGCAACCCTTCCACAGAATCAGAAAATGATAGAGCTGAAGGGTAGAGCAAAAGGGCACCTGCTTTATCCCTCTACCTCCACGCAGTCCATGGACTGACCCAAATGTAATACTCATGTTAATTATGCTTATTCTGCTGAGCTTGGTCACATGCCATTTCCTGCCTCTGTCTCTCAGCTACAAATTTCACCTCATGACATTTATTTCACTAATAACACTGATAACTGCTGCCATAATGTCATCTAATAAAACATGATCCGATTTTGTGATTGAAATAGCAGAGGCTATTTCTTTCTAAAGAAACACTTGGCCTTTGTCTTATCCTTTCTGCTTTGGTTTTCTTAAAATCCAGGGGTCGTCTTGCTACTCAAGGGTGAGTGTATCCTGTGAATATATAAACAATCTCAGAGACTATGGAGGAAACAAGAACTCTGGACTTCTGGAACTAGTAGCATCCTTTTTTTTTAAAGTTCAACAACCTTTTATTACCAAACTCAAGCAGGGTTAACTCTCGAACCCCACTAACGGCAAAACAGCAACTCTAACAAAATCTAGGATGGAAGTACAGACCTAATAAAGACTGTCTCTTAAACAAAGGATTTAAAAAATACATATATACACCAACATAAGTATTTTTTAAAAGAGCAAGATTCTCCAGTGCTGCAGAAACAGATATGCGTAATTTCAGTCCATAAAAACAGGATTTGGCACTATGTTGCCTTGAAAATCCAACACAGGATGCATGCAGGAGAAAAGCATTTCCTCTCAAAAAAAAAAAAATCCCCCTTTCTCCTCCCTCCTGTTCAACTTCCAGGGCTTATTCCTAGAAACACCCCAAGAACAACAATATAATCAAGGCCTAGTCCACTTCTCTTGGCCTCTGCCGGTCTGTGATGCATCACAAGGACTGCTGCTTAGGAATTTTCACCTTTACTACAATCAGAAAATTGATCCTGAATTTCTGGTAACTTGTAAAAAACTTGTAAAAAACACCCTCATTATTTCCTTCAAAGAGGGGCCTGAGTGCTCTGTGAAGGATCAAAGGGGCAGTGAATCTGGCCAAGACTAGAAAACCAGGCTGGGCAAAGGGGGTGTTCTAAATAAAAACACCCAACCTAAAGTCTAACCTACCAGGTAAAAATAAGTAGCAGCTTCCTATACCAAAAAGGTGCTTATCTCCCCTCTTAAACCATAAAGGGAACAAGAGGGAGGAGAGTCTAGAGTATTCTAAGAACTTTGACACATATTCTAAACCAAAGCCACATTTGTAAAGGTAGACATGTGGTCGCAGGGTAGTCTTTGCCGAGTCACCTGGATAAAGCTGCCACTCCTGGGCAGCCTGGCTCATGACTGCTTTACCAAAACTTTTCCCCCTTGTACAGAGTATTAAGAATCACTAAGGTCTATGGCCATGCCACCCTGAATGTGTAGATCTCGTCTGATCTTGAAAGTTAACCAGGGTTGGGCCTGGTTAGTACTTAGATAGGAGACTATCTAGGAAGACTAGGTACTGTAGGCGTTAAAAAAAAAAAAAAAGAAAGAAAGAAAGCAAGAAAAGAAAAAGAATCACTAGGGAAATTATTTTTTCAGTTCAACTTTGTAACTGACAAATATTTCAATAACAGCTTCTAGAAAACAGCCTGGAGAACCCCTTGCCCCAGGTCAGGGTCAAAGATCCTTCCAGTCATTGGGATCCTTGCCGGACTTCTGCAGCAGCTAGTTGGTTTTAGAGAAATGTCTACATCCAAAGAACCCTCTGTACACAGACAAAGGGGAGGGATGAGCAGTCTGCAGCACATGGTGGCACTGCCCTTCTGAGCATAGGAACCCCGGAGCAAGAAGACAAGGCCACGTGAATTCTGATTTAGCCAGGACACAACCGCATCGGTAAATTTCTCCCAACCTCTCTCTTTATGAGAATTAGCCTGATAAGCCCGGACTGTGAGGACAGCGTTGAGTAGGAGAACACATTGCTTGGCCCACCCAGATAAATCTTCATGACCTGGATGAACAAAACCATCTATGCCTGTAGACAGCTCTTTATAAATGTTTTCCTAACTGGGTGGAGGTGGGACAGGTATTTGAACACTAAAGCAGAGCCCATGAGCTTGATTGAGTCCATGATACGGATCCTGTCCCAGGATGACAACCTTCACATCTCTTATGTTACATATTTGGGTCCATGTGAAGACTTGGTCTAGGGGTGGATAAACAGTGTAATGTCTTCTTTCTTCTGCAACAAATCCCATTAGCTTTATAAAATACGGTTTTCCAAACTTTCCACTGAGGTGCTTCTTCTAGCTCTCACCCAAACCCACTGGCACATTGCGTGCAGCAAGTCTGAGCAGGCCTTGTTCCTCTGGATGCTGACCAACTGCTTCCGGCTCATCCGCGACAAGAGCGGCATGCCAGGCTCCTCCTGCCCGGCCCGGGCCTTCTTGGCGCGGCTGGCCGCTGCATCCCCGTTCTCCTCAGCTACTGCCGCCACGCCAGTCCCCCGGTCCCCTGGCTCAGGGCTGCAGGCACGTCGCTTCCTGGCTGGGCTCGCGTCTTCTGGCTCATTATCCTGAAGCGGAGGAGAGAAAACAAATGAACCGCGAGGCATGCTCAGACTGTGGTGGTCTGCAGTTGGCGCCAAGCCACCCGCGCATGCTCCTAAAATGTTTCTGATGATACTTTTTCCACTGGGAAAAATCAAAGGTGAAGCTTGATGTCAACTTGTTTGTTTGTTTGCTTGTTTCTTCTGCGGAAAAGCTTACCTCAACTTAAGTTTCCTGGGTTATACTGAAAATGAGCTGATGATTCAAGCCTCTCCACCATCTATGAAACGTCCACTGAGATCCATAAAGGCCAGGTGAGCTCTCTCTGCCTTCGAAACTTAGACAACTTGTTCAGTTTTCAACATGGTACAATCTAGCTGCAAATAGACTGCAGATGGCATGTTTTGATTGATCAAGTGTGGGACTCTCCCATAGCTTCAGATCTTATACATATTCGTTGGCAGTGTTTGGTCAGGGGAATAACCACAAATGCTGCAACATAAAGACATTCAGGAAGCAGACAGGCTGTTATTGGAAAGTGTCTAACGGTCCCCTCTCTCATCTAATCTTTGTAGAATTTAGAATTAGCCTGTCCATATTTGTGTGTGTGTGTGTGTGTGTGTGTGTGTGTGTGTGAGAGAGAGAGAGAGAGAAAGAGAGAGAGAAATTGATTCTTCATACTCTACCTTATAATTTAATAATTAGTTAGTATCTTCCTCAGTAATGGAATAGAGAGATTGCTCATTAAGTCTGCAGATGGGACTAGGCAGGGCAGGCTAACAAGATATAAAGTTAATTTCAGAGTGGCACAAAGCAATGGAGAAGTAGATGAGACTGTCACTAAGCGTGAAATCAGGTTAGGTCATGAATGTGAAATGAAAGAACATGGTTTTGTAGGGAGAAGTCTAGGAAATTTTAAAGAACGAAGTGTCATACATCTTCAGAAAGAAATTTTTGGAAAATACTCCAGTGAAAATTGAGAAGAACAAGGAAAACCTTTATCTCTTTTAGTTACAAAGCTGTAATAAAACTGCTAAAAATTATTAAGAATGTCTGAATAATAAAAGTCAACTGAAAACAGATGACTAGATCACATGTTGTGGTATGAAAGTAGAAGTCAACTAAATCAGGCCATGACTTGTTTGATTTGCATGTAAAAATTTGATTAATTTATTGCTTAGACATATACTTGCTTTTCTACTATATGACTCTCTCTAAAATGTTTCTCAGATTGTAAAAAAATTAATCTTCTTTTGTTTTTAAAGGTATTTATTTTGAAATAGTTTTAGGTTTAAAAAATGTTTCAAAAATAAAACTGTTTCATATAACCTTTAGCTAGATTTCTCAAATTTTAGGATTTTACCATACTTATTTATCATTTTCTTTCTTTCTCCTTCCCTCCCTCCTCTTCTCCCTCTCTTCCTTCCTTCCTAAACCCCCATCACTACCACCCCTCCCCCCGCCCTCGTACCTTTCTTTTTTTATATTTATACATTTTAAGTGGAACTGCTTAAGGGTAAATTGCAAATATGATACATCTTTACCTTTAAACATTTCAATGTATATATCTTAAAAATGATAAATTATTTTACATAACCACAGTCTGATAATCGAAATTAGAAATTAACGAGAATTTAAAACTATTAGCTAATCTACAGACTTCGTTCAAATTTTTCAGTTTTTCCACTAATATCTTTACAGTACAATATTTTTTTCCCTCTGATTTAGAATCCAATTCATAATCACAAATTGCATTTAGTTGTCATCAGAGTAAACTGTGTAAAAACCAAATTTGTTAGCATTACAACCTGGTTAAGCATTCTATGATTTTGTATTTTTTAAGATAAAAATAAAATATCCATGGCTAAGACTGACATTCAGCTGGTATGCAGCATGGATTCTCTTGAGTATATTCAGATTGGCTGGTTTCTGGACCTGAGGGTCATTGGATATTTGCAGTATTACTCCTGTCCATGTCCCACAATATCCTTCTCCTCTTTCTAGTTTCATATTTCACCAATTTCTCACTTTGCTTCACTCACACTTGTCATCGACTATGAAGGAAGTTAGGTTTGATGCTAGCTGAAAGCTAACAATATAGCCTGCCACAGTTTCATAGATGCTGGCAGAAGACATAAGATTCTTAGGTCAGAGACAAAGGATATCACTGTGCATGGCATGACTCATATTCATCTTGGTTCTTCCTGACTCCCAAATTTCATGAGAATGGTGTGGACATAAACGCGGGTGGATGCTATGCACGTGATGAGTCTGTGTCACAGCTGAAGAACTCTGAGCTTAGGAAACCCTCATTTTATCAGTAGGCTGCCAGTAAATTTCTTTAACCTTTGACTTGGAGGAGGATATTATATATATTATTCTGGTCAGGAAAAAATATGCTCTTATTAAAGAAACTAATCTTTTGTTTTTAAAATTTTTTATTTTGAAATAATTTTAGATTTAAAAAATGTTTCAAAGATAAAAATGTTGCATATAACTTTTACCTATTATTCTAATGAGGAAAACAAATATGCTCTTTTGCTCCAAAGAGAGACACTGTATCTTCCGAGATTCTTGCTGTACAGACATCCTTGGAAAGCTAGTCCAGCATAAAAGCTGATACAAGATGTCCATAAATGCTTGTATTTCTTAAGTATTTAATTATGTGAGATTTCTTGCAAATAATGAGTTTGGTCTATTTATTTCTAACATTTTAACTCAGTGTGTGTGTGTGTGTGTGTGTGTGTGTGTGTGTATGTGTTTTGTGTGCGTGTGTGTAAATGTAGAGGCTAGGATCTTCAGTATAATGATGTGAATGCTAGTGAGAGAGTGGATATTCCTCTTTTGTTTTGACTAAAACAAGAATGGTTCTGACTTGTCATTAAGAATAGTCTACCTGCCATAAAAAAGAATGAAATCTTACCATTTGTGACAAGTTGAATGACCTAGAAAGTATTATGCTAAGTGAAATAAGTCAGAGAAAGATAAATACTATGATTTCACTTATATGTGGAATCTAAAAAACAAAATAAGCAAAACAAACAAACCAAAAAAATAAAATAAAATAAAAAATATTGGTCTTCTAGAGGATACCATTAAAGAAGTTTCTTTCTATCTATAGTTGGATAAGAATTTTCTTTAAAAATGTGTATTGAGTTTTATCAATGAAATGTTTTCAGTATTTTCTTTCCAGTATTTTACATTCCAAGAAAAATCATGTGGTTATATATAATTTAAGAATCTTTTTTTCTAGTTTTAGTGAAAAATAATTGTCATACATTACTGTATAAATTTAAATACAGCATGATAGTTTGATTTACATAAATTGAGAAATGATTACCACAATAGGCTCAGCTAGCATCCATCTTCTCATATAGATACAATAAGAAGAAAAATAAGAAGAAAGGAAACAAAATTTTCTCCTTGTGATGAAAACTTTTAGGATTTCCTCTCCTAAAAACTTTCTTATATATCATACAGAAGTGTTAGTTATAGTCATCATGTTGTACATTACATTACTAGTACTTATATAGCTTATAACTTCAAGTTGATATCTTTTGACCATCTTCCTCCAATTCTCCTTCCCCCATCTTCTGCCTCTGATAACCACAAATCTGATCTCTTTCTATGAGTTCTTTTTCATTTTCAAGATCTCACATGTGAGTTAATACAATTTTTCTTTTTCTCTGTCTGACTTCTTTCATTTAGCATAATGCCTTTAAGTTCCATCTATGTTGTTGCAAATGGTAGGATTTCCTCATTTTTTATGGCTGAATAATTATCTACTGTGTGTGTGTATATGTGTACCACAACTTCTTTTTAGATTCATAATAAAGCTCAGTTGGGAGGTAGAAAAAGAGTAAGAAAGAGGAGAGACACTGAGATGGCTATAATGGAATATATATATCACAACTCTTTATGCATTCATCCAATGATGGACACTTAGGTTGTTTAGGTTGTTTTCATGTCTTGGTTATTGTAAATAATGCTTCAGTGAACATGGAGATACAGATATCTTTTTGAGTTAGTGTTTTCATTTCCTTTAGATATATTCCCCAAAGTGGAAATGCTGAATCATATGGTGGTTCTAGTTTTAACTTTTTGCACATTCTTCATAATGTTTTTCGTAGTGGCTATACCAATTTACAACTACATTAACAGTGCACGAGGGTTCTTTTTTCTTCACATTCACACCAGCATTAGTTATCACTTGGCTTTTTGATGATGGTCATTCCGACAGGTGGGAGGTGATACCTCGTTGTGGTTTTTATTTGCATTTCCTTAATGATTAGTCATGTTGAGCATCTTTTCATATACCTATTGGCTTTTCATATTATATTTTTCAACACTGTTAATCTACATATATCTTTATTTTTTTGTATATCTTTAAATCATTAACTTAAAATCTAAATTTTCTTTTTAAAAAGTTGTACATAATACTATAATCCTATAATCTAGACATTCTTAAATATAGCATGATACACAGCATGATTATTTTGAAGTCCTAGATAAGTTTATTTCTCTGCATCCTTTAAACTTGTATTGACATGTAGCTTAATATTTATAGGTTGATATTATATCCATTGAAACTCGATATATTTAAATTTATAACAAATTTCAAAAGCAACTTTTATGATGAGTTTGAATACATACATCACAATGCTAATGGTGCATTTTGAACATGTAATCTATAATTTATAAACATTAACAAATATTGTACTTGAAAAGAGAAATCGATTTTTTCTACATTTATCTATATGTTATTTCGAATCACAAATTTAACATATCTCTTAGAATACTGTCCCAAAACTATGTTGAAAATGTTTGCCTTTCTTTGAAATATACTTGAATAAATTTCAGCTGAATATTTTAGATATGAATTATTTTATTTTACTTTATTTTTTTAAATTAAATTTATTGGGGGGGGCGACATTTGTTAATAAGATTATATAAGTTTCAAGTGTACGATATTATAGTACATCATCTGTATATTGCACTGTTTGCTCATTACCCAGAGTCTCATTCTGTCACCACATATTTCACCTCCTTTACCATCTTCAACTTCCCCTGAACCTACTTTCTCTGTGGTAATCGCCATATTGTCATCTGTGTCAATGAGTTGTTTGTTTGTTTTGTTTGTTCATTTGTTGCTTTCTGTTTTATATTTCACATATGAATGAAATCATATGATTCTTGTCCTTTTCAGTCTGATTTATTTTGCTCAGTATGATACTGTCAAAATCCATCCATTTTGTCACAAATGGCAGTATTTCATTTTTTCTTATGCTGAGTAGTATTCCATTGTATGCATGTACTATATTTTCTTTATCCAGTCATTCATTGAAGGAGACTATTGGGTTGTTTCCATGACTTGGCTACCATGAATAATGCTACAATGAACACAGGGGTACATATATTTATAAAAAAAAGTTTTAAAAAATTTCAAGTAGATACCCAGAAGAGGGATTGCTGAGTCATATGGTAGCTCTATTCTTAATTTTTTGAGGACCCTCCATACTGTTTTCCAGTGGCTGTCTCAATCTACATTCCCACCAACAGTATACGAGAGTTTCCTTTTCTCCACATCCTCTCCATCACTTGTTATTTTTTGTCTTATTGGTAATAGTAGATATGGCTTATTTTAAAAATACACAACACTTGGATAATATAGGCAGCATTTTATTATAAGTTTATGTCAAAACCTGATATTTTTTTGTAAATAAAATCAATAAATAAAGAATTAAGGAACAATTAAATAATGAGGATAATAAAAATTTTAAGTGTAAGTTGTAAAAATCATTGATTTAGTAATTTGGGTAAATATTAATAAATCCTAATAAGTATTCCTGAAACATACCACTAAATGTAATACAATATTATTATTTAAGCATATTTAGTTTCATGAAATCTAATATTTTCACCTCTGATTGTATGGAGGTTTAGATAATCTAAACAGTGTTCATATTATAATAAAACTACTTGTTAGGTAAATTTTTAAAAGTTTGTCAGATTTGAAAATAAATTTAGAAATGACAATTTCTAATGGCCTCATTAATTAAATGGATGAATGAATAAAATAGCAATGGACATATACATTAATTAGAAACTAGTGAACTAGAAGGTAGATCTGAAAAAAATTACACAATAAAACATTGAGACAAAGAGAAAGAAAATGCAAAAGACAGACTAAAAGATATTGAAGATAGAATGAACATAATTGAAGAAAAGAGAGAAAAGAGAATGTAAAATACAATATCAAAGAAATAATAGCTGATAGTTTTTAGATATAATCCAAGAAATGAATTTACAAATACAGAAAGCTTAAAGTATACCAAGAAAGATAAAAAAAATAAATCTACACCTGGAATATCATAGTGAGTTTTTTGAACACCACAGACAAAGAGAAATTCTCAAACATAGTTAGGGAAAAGACAAATTACCCACTGAGGAATGATAATTAAAGTAGCACCAAATTATTTTTAGAACAATGGAAACTAGTATACAAAGGAATAGTAACTTAAAAAATCTTGAGGGAAAATAATTGTCAACTTATTTTTTTGTCCTTATTAAGTTTAACTTTCAAGAATGAGGGTGAAGACATTTTTTTTACACAAACACAGAGAATTTACCAATACTCTAGTTGATTATATACTAAATAAAGTTGCTGATTTCAATATGTTAAGGAACTGAGGTATGGTGTTTGTATAGCCTCTGAATAGTAAATATTTCCTTCCTCTCTAACTGCAGTGCAATTCTTGGTAAATGACAAAGTTTTATTTAAAATTCTAAATTTATGGTTCTATTTGTTATAACACCTTTTTCTGATCAATTGCCATTATTTTCAGTATAAGTACCAATGCTTTGCTATTATGAAATGATACATTGCTCATATTTTTGTGTTGCTTTGAGCAGAGTTTCTGTGTGAGAAACTGTGAAAGTGTAGAATAAATACTTAGAAGTTGAATTGTTGAGTCATAGGGTTTGAATATTTGTTGTTTTTCTAGATACAGACAAGTTGCTCCCCTTGAGTGCCTATTCTAATTTGTCCTACTTTCTATATGAGTTCCCTTTCCCCACCTCTCTTGCCAACATTTGATATTGACAGATATTTGATCTAATGTGGTATTTTCTTGTCATTTTCATTTACATTTATATGATTATTTGTGACATTGTTCTCTATTCTGTACCACTGGCTTCTTTGTCTAGTTTTGCATAAAAAATATAGCATTTTAATTCCTATCAATTCATAATAAATTTTGATATTGATAGAAGCCATATTTTTTCTGTCATGCAACATTGTTTCAATATTCTACTTTTTAATTTTACTTAGCTCTTTCCAGTATCTTATCTTTATAAAATCTTCTTAGCTTCTGGAAGTGAAGGAATGTTTAATTTGGCACCATTGGTATCCTACGTATAGGTTAATTTCTGTTGCATCTTAGCACTTACTACAGTCTGATGCAGATACATGTGCATGAATGAATGAATAAGGTAACAGATCTCTGCCTCAATCTGTCAGTGGATTAGTAAAAGATTTCATTAGGCCATGGCCTTGTCTGGTGCATTAATTCATATCATCTTATTGCACTAGCACCTAGAATCTGCAATAATGAGTCCTCTCCTAGCTTTATTAGAGTGCTTGGAAGAAGTATTATTAAAGCTGTCTCTGAGTTCCTGAGTCATTTTCTGTAACATCATTCCATGGGGTCTTCTTCGTGACAGAGTCAACAGAGTATCATTGATGGACTAGAAAAGCAAGAAACAATCTCCGAGTAGTACATAGCACTGCGTATGTGCTCCTTGCACCTTGCCTAATGTACACAATTGAAAATGATGAGAGGTGCTTAGAGAAAACTAGACACAAAAGTAATAGCAATAAATGACAATTATTATAACAGTATTATTTTAAATTTACCTTGCTCTTTTGTTTACTAGGATATTAGTCTTTTAGTGTTGAGTGTTATCTTTTTTTTTAACTGCTGATGATTTGCCCAAGGATACATAAATGAACTAGTAACTCAATTTTAATAAAATGCAGTAGATGGGTCTTTGAGCCCTGACCTTCTTAGTTTCTCCAATGGAAATCTCACTTGAAAAGGCTTAGCATGCTTTAAGTAGCTAATTTAAATAATGTTAAACAGCCCTGTATTTGACACATTGGATTTCTGCATCATCTTATTAATCAGGACAGCCATCTGGCATCACCAAGACTTTCAAAATACTACAGGGACTCAATAGATTAAATTGAGGTAAGTTTAAAAATGTATAGCTCTGTGATGTACATTTTCCTCTTACCCCCAAGTCTGTTTTGTGGGAAAAGGCAGTACTGCCTGGATTTATTTTTTATCTTTATTTTATCTATGTTTGGTGGGCTGAAAGCATTGAGTTATTCGACCTGACAAATAGTTTTAGTTTAAAAGATTTTCTAGCTCTAAGAACTTTTATTGATAATAGACTGAAGCAGATATTGCAATGAAAGTTTTCTTTCTGCCCCAAGTATTTGTCTCTTGGGAAACAGAGAATTTCGTATTATTGGGCAAAACTGCTGAGGAGGAACTCACAAGTTTCTAAGCTGGGTGGAGCTCCTGGTAGTGGAGGAATGACTTTCATCCAGAACAAGGGGAAAACAAATTTGATCCAAGGAAGGCCCAGGGGATATTTTATTCTCGATTTCTGAACTGTAGCATGAAGTAGTCAGACAGTGCAATTTTCGGAGGTACCCCTAAAGTCCCTGCCTAAGATATATTTATAGATAAGCTCCTTTCCTTTCTCTGAATAACATTATATTGTATATGATGGGGTATAGGAATCATTTAATTTATTTTTTATTTTATTCATTTATTTAAAAAACTTCTTGTATGCCTTTGATATATACAATTTTATTAATCAATTACACCTCAATAAAGCTAATAAAATAAGACACTTCAATCATCAGACCTACTACACAGACAGCTCCTTCACATCCAGGAATAATTTTAAATAAATGCAAAAAATAATTTCCAGAAGAATATAAAGACAGCAATCAGTTAGTCTCAGGACTATTACCCAGAGGTTGGAGCACTGTTCTTACTACATTTTTATATTCCAAAAGTAGTAGAAGTTTGAATCACTACTTTTCCTAAAATCATTTCAAACTCACTGGCCTCCTATCTGTCGGATTTTAAATGATTTTGGATTCCTATTAAGGTCTGATCAAAGAAAGTTAAAAATAAAGAGACAGGGAAAGGAAAAGATATTCCCCTGTTCCAAGATTCATTCTGATACGACCTTAATTACACTAATAACTCAAGACTGTTAGGCCAATAACAATTAACTTAATAATTGCTTTAATTTACTAAACAATTTAAATGTGTCTCTATACATAAATTTTACAAAGTGTACAAGCACTATAATTTAAGAGGTTAAATTTTATTTGAGAGCCTGATTAGTATAATTTGTTTTCCAGTATCAACATTCCAATAGAACACACTTTACAACACAACCCAGAGATCATTTATGCCCAAAACTTTAACATTCCTAAATGGTTTTCATTCTGAGCATTCTGGTGTATGGAACCCACATACCATTTTTGGGAGAAAAAAAAACCCTCTTCTTAACAAAGAATTACCCTATGTTTTAATTTTAGTTATCGGGGTCGGCTTTAGCTTAAGTGGTTACTTCGTCATGGCAGACTACTAATCATAATTTTAGTTATCACTTGAGGACTTATAAAGCACTTAAAATACATTATTTTTATGGAATCCTTTTACTGATCTTATTTGTTAGGATTTTTTTTCAATCTTTTATACAGAAGAGGTTTTTTCAAGGTCACATGGCCAGAAAGTGAAAGGTTTGGGGAGGAAATAAAACAAATTTTCTGACTCCTGTTTCTTCCAAAATGTATTATTTTTGGTAAAGATTCTAGAATTTCTGTGATTACTTCATCAAGAAAGGACATCTTTTTGCCATATTTTCTGCATCTCTTTTGGGGTATTAAAGATTCATGAGGCATCTACTGATTCAGAGCTAAACTGGTCTAGCTTTGAAAGGACTTAATAGATTTCAAGAAATGCAGATTACCCTTTGTGACAAAGAAAACTATTTATACTGTAAACAACTAGCATTTTTCTCTCTTTAGCTCAGCAAATGAAATGAAGACTTGGGTTATTTTGCCAAATAGTATGGCTAAAGCTCAGTTGAGGGGCATATTGCAGGTGTGTCTGGAAGAACACATTTCAAATTTCAAAATTATTGTATTTGCCACTGTTGGAAACAGAAAATACTCAAAACTATTTGTTTCTAACACTGAAATCATCATTGTTAATATATACTATATTATATTTTTGTATACCGTGTTGCCTGTCATAAAATGAAAACCCAAAGGAATTTAAAAAGTGAACTTGTGTTTATTTTCTATTGCTCTTAAGAATTTACCACAAACTTAAAACACTACCAAGATGCCTCATAGTTTCTGTAGATCAGAAATCCCAGCAGGACATAACTGGATTCTATGCTCAGGGTCTCATGAGGCTGACATCAAGGTGGTGGCTAGTGCTGTGGCTCATTTGTAGCTTGAAAATGCTCTTTTTCACTCACTTAGGCCATTAATAGAATTCAGTTCCTGCAGTTATAAAATGACCAAGACCCTAATTTTCTTGCTAGCTGTTGGTTAGGGTTGTTCTCAGCTCTTAGAGTCCAACCTCAGATCTTAGCCACATGGCCCCATCCAAAGACAGTTCATGACATGACTATCCAACTTCCTTTAAAGTCTTCATCTAATTAGAATAGCCCCACCTAGGATAATCTCCCTTTTGATTCATTTAAAGTCAACTGATTAGGGACTTTAATTATATCTGCAAAATCTTCTTTGTCACATAATGGAACATTATCATGGGAGTAATATACCATCATATTTCCAGATTCTGATGATATTTCAAGAGGAGGGAGTTATGCCAGGGAGTAGTATCTTATGGACCATTTTAGCAACCTGCCTATCACTGACCTCCGGGCTCAAAAATACCCACTAGAAGAATATTACTCTCTATTTTTAATTTTTATTCTTAAAAAATCATACCGTCCTTCTGGTAACAGCACTCTGAGTTTTCTTTTGGAATTTTCTCTTCCTACCTCTTGTCTTACATCAATTCTGCAATGTTATTCACTTCCTCCCTTCATTCCAAGTTGTAGAAAGTAACTTGTTCCAGATTAGTCAGGATATTCTATCCCCTTACTATTGATATATTTAGATAAAGTCACATGATAAGAGGAGACCAGTGGTTTAGAATGATTTCTGGAATTTAGTTGGAATTTTGGGGAATTAGAAGCTCTCTATTTTCATTAGATGTAGGAAGAGACAACACTGAGATTGTCTGGGAGCCGCCCTATTTGAGGAATGGCTGAGAATAAATTGTCCACTAAAAGAATCAAAGTCAGGAGTCCTGCTGACATTGTTGGAGGCCTTTCAGTTTTGACATCAGGTCTGCTTTTGCATGTTCAGTTATGCTAACCATTGTTATAATTACTAATACTACTATTACCATTATTTTTACTGTTATTCAGATTGTCTGTTTCTTCATCTGCAACTCAATAATTCTAAGATTCCATATCCACCAAATTTTGGGGGGAAAGAAAAATCAAGTCTAAGAATGCAAGGCATTTGGAGATCCAGAAATAGTATGCTTTAAGCAACATCATGAATTTAAACTGGGAATAATGAAGCAGAGCGCTTATTTGATGCATCTTTTCCTTCTAGAACTTTCTTCCCAAATATTTAAAATAAAGAATTATACTTAGTAAACAACAAAAAATGAAATATTTATGATAGTGTTAAGATGATTATATTAATCAGAGTTTTCTAGAGAAGCAGAATTCATATATATGTATATGAGTAAAAGAGAGGGAGATTTATTTTAAGGAATTGGCTTATATGGTTGTGGGGGCTAAAATGTGTAGGGGTGGCCAGGTGGCTGAAATTCAGGCAGGATTTTCATGTTGCAATTTTGAGAATTCCTTCCCCCTTCAGTCTTTGCTTTTAAGACTGGAAGAGGCCCACCTACATTGAGGAGACTAATCTCATATAGAGTCTATTGATTTAAATGTTAATCACTTCTAAAAAGTACATTCACGGCAACATCTCTGTATTCACCAGTTATGCCCTGTAGCTTCTCCACATTGACACATAAAATTAACCATCAAAAGAATAAATGAACGACTTTAAATTTTCCCTTTGCTTATCCATACTTTAGGTAAAAGAAAAATGGTTTCATAAATGAGAGATTTTGATATTCTTATTAATCTGAGATTATTGGTGCCATACTCGTAGGAGTTATCTACAATAGTAATCTTATTTCTATTATATTATTCATGGTAAGAAAACTTTTTTTTAATCATCTCTAAATATAGTTTGAACATCTTTCCAATGGCAAAACTGATAGATACGTGTGCAATGATTGTCCTAAAATGTTACAAAATCTGAGACACTTCACCCTGTTCTAGCTGTTAGTACAGTGAGCCACAGTGATGCATGTAAAATTCAAGAAAAAATATCAGTGAAAGAACCTTATGTCCCCTAACCCCATGTTCCCATTTTATAGATGAGGAAACTGAGGCTCTGGGAATTAAATAATTGGTCCATGATTACCCAGTTTTAAGTAATTTAATTGGGATCAGAATTCAATGTATCTGACCTCAACTATATTTTTATCATGTTGCCTCTTTAAAATATTTTCCATTTTTACATTCTAACATATATAGTTTTTCATAATCTAGTTTTAAATTGATTTTGTCTTTCCAAAAGACAAAGGTGGAAAGTTTTAAGATGGAAGCCTTGATTTAGGTGTCATATATTCCTAATAATATAGGTGCTTGAACTATTTGTTCTGTTGAAAAATATATTTTGGTACGAATGCTTGCTTCCTGTCAGCCCTGCTTCTAATATCACAGAGACCCTAATTGGGGCCAGAGTAACAACAGAGTTGATTGCTCTCACAGCATTGTCTTTGTTTTCATTAGAGCTTTAAATCAAATTGTGGTGCCATTTTCGCTTCGGTATCTCTTTTCTCATACTAAATTATGGGTCTGATACCCTTTAAGGGAGGCTTTCTTAGAAATCTGTGTGTCGACAGTATTTAGAATCTGACACTGAGGTGTTCAATATAAGGTCGTTGAAGGAAAGAAAGGGGTGGGGAGGAAGGGAGGATTCTTATGTGCTCACTCCAGAACCTAGGTATGCTTTTACAAAAATCGTATCTTAGTGTACCATATTTGTTTCCTTTTTAATAGTTTTTCTATTGTGGTAAAATATACATTGCATAAAATTGCCCCATTTAACTATTTCACTGGCATTAAGTATATTCTCATTGTTTTCTAATTATCACTACTATTCATCTTCAGAACTTTTTCATCATCTCACAGTGAAATTTTGTGCCCATTAAACAATAAATCCCTATGTTCTCCTCCCCTAAGCTCCTTGTAACCATTATTCTACTTTCTGTCTCTATTAATTTGACTACTCTAGGTACTTCATATAACTGAAATCATGCAATATTCTTTTAGCAATGGCTTACTTTACTTAGCATAATGTCTTCAAGGTTTATTCATGTTGTAGCATATATTAGAATTCCATTCTTTTTTATGGATATTCCATTGTATGTGTATGTTACATTTTGTTTAGTCATTCATCTGTCAATGAACATTTGTTATGTTTTCACCTTTGGCTATTATGAATAATCCTATGTTCATTTCTTTTGTGTGTATATCTAGAAGTGGAATTACTGGTTCATATTTTAATTCTGTTTAATTTTTTTAGAAAACATCATACTTTTTTTTTTTTTTTTTGCAGCTACACCAGTTTAGATTCCATCAGCAATGCACAAGGGTTCTAATGTTTCCACATCCTCACCATCATGTGTTGTTTTCTGTTTTTTTGATATTAGCCATTCTAATGGGCGTGAAGTACCATATTTGTTTTATATATTTAGTTCACTTTGTAATATGTCAAACTTTGGAAAACATGTCATTAAGTATTTCTAAATGAGACAGTTTTCCTTCGTGGTCAATAGTCCATCATATAGCTACACATTATGTATTTAATTATTGTTGCTTGATATGTATATTATGTACATTCTAGGTTCTGTTCTTATTTTTTTCCAACCTGAAATCTGGTTTTGTAAGAAAGTTTATTGTTCTCTTTTTTTTGTTCCAAGGAATGAGTGGTATATGTGTGTGGGTATGTCTGTGAGTATGTGTCTGTGTGGTTGTATGTTTGGCAGGTGTAGGGCGGATGGTGGTTGCAGCAATTTTGGCTACTTGCTTCAGTCTTCCTTAAAATGTTAATATTTGGGGATTTTAAAAATACACATTTTATGATGAAAGTATTATCTTTCATACAAAATTTCCATTGTTTTTATTTTTAAGTTATAAATGTTCAGTTTAGCTTTTTCCTGGTTTAGGCTTGCACTACCCTCTTATTCTGCTTACATTTTTGCAACGGTTCCTCTGAAAATTTCTGCTTCTAGAAGGGAAGAAAGGATTATGAAAAAAGAAAAAAAGAACTAAAAGATTTATTGTGAACATGTGTTTTTATTTATAATGTATATAAGTTGCCTGGCACAATGCAGCAACTCAATAAACATTAACTTCTGGGCTTCCCTGAGAAAGTGAAGAAGAAAACACGAATAGATTGTAAAAGCAAGATTCTAGTTTGATGATTTCAAACTAGAATGCTTTTTTTTAAAGATTAAAAAAAACTTTAAGAATCCCCACATATAGAACCTTTGAAGGAATAGCAATAATCAAAAAAGATTCTTGGGATTCAGAGGATTGAGACTTTGACTTCTCATCTGGTTTTGCCATTTATATTCTTTCCCGCTTCTCTATTTCTTTGTCTAACATGTGGTTTGCTGTCACCTTAGTAGAGACTGTATAAGGACAAGTTCATGACTATAAAGCAGTGTCTAGCTCTTATTGGGTTTTCTCTTATAGTTTACTGCTTCCACAAGTGATTGAAGTCTGTGGCTGGTCACAGGGATTCTTCAAGGTTTTTGAGATGTCATTTACTCAGCTAGGGAGGTTTTTGTATTTCTCACTTATTCTGGCTGTTTATGTCACCTCGTTGCTGGAGCATGTCTTTTTCTATCCATTAGCATAAAGGTGTTCAGAGTTAATGATGAGTAAATAATATAAATTTTATGCTTTTTACAGATTATTACCTTTTTCTTGCATCTAAGATGGGACAGTCTGATTGTACTCACAACTGTTATTTGAACACATTTTAAAAATTGCTTTGGTCATTATTTCAGGCACTTATGAAGTTGTTCTCCAAGAATTCTGCCAAAAGCATATGCATTTAGAATCATGGCAGTGCTTCCAGGCATTCTCTTATTTGAGAAAAACGTGAATATCTGCCAAGGTTTGGTGGACAGTTTTGGAAAAGTAATAATCACTCTGTTTCTATCAATCTTATGGAAGTCCACTATTTAATTCTTTGGTCAGAAGCTATCACTTACAAGCAATGCCATCCTGAATGTGCCCGATCTCGTCTGATCTCAGAAGCTAAGCAGGGTCGGGCCTGGTTAGTACTTGGATGGGAGACACCTAGGAAAACCAGGTGCTGTAGGTGTTAAAAAAAAAAAAAAAAGAAGCTATCACTTACAGAAGATTCAGATAATCTCTTAACATGAAAAGCTACTTCTTAACTAAGCTGTCTCATTCAGTAAGATCCTATTTGCATGAGAAGACTTAGGTCTATGGTTTTCTCTGCATTGTTTGTACTGCTCTATTAGGAAAACATTATGGTAATGTGATTGAGCAGTGATTTTGACTTTACATAAAACTGGGTCAGATCCTGACTTTGCTATCTTTAAACTATGTGACGTCAGCCAAAGCTCTTAAGCAGTTTGAGCTTCAACTTCATCTGTACAGTCCTTAACTCAGTGTCATATTGCCGGCTAGGTGACCAGAACTTAGACACAGATGGCTATGCAGTAAACTCTTTATGGCTTGATTATTAAAACTAACTTTTAATTTTTCTCTGAAAAATTGTTCTATACTTTCTCAAGTGATTTCAGTTCTATACTAGAAGTAAATCCCTATAGCTTCAAGTAGATGTTCAATAATAGCCTATGTCTTTCAGGTAGGAAAGTTGACCCAAAACACTCATGAGGGAAATCGTGGGTCCTGTGCTGCAGCTGCTTCTCATAATCGTGTTGGGTTATGTCGAAACACCCATATTCTCTTACAAAGTCTCTGCTGCAATTAAGGCCACATATTCAGAAGAGTGCTCATTTGAGAAGACTACTGATAGTAGTTATGGAATTGGATTTTTCATTTTATGAAGCCAATTTGTCCGTGACAACAATTGATTGAACTAGGACCTGTCTCAGAAACTTTACATTTTGAATCATTGAACCACATTTGATTGAACCATTGCTTTCTGAGAGCTGTTGCCTTTGTTATAAGTTGAGCTGCACAGAAAAGACCAGATTCAGAAAAGTGATTAGAGTTCATGAATTCAGGGAGGCCACAAAAGGATTCTGACTGAGCTCTCTTTATTGTTCTTGACGAGCTGCTGGGTTTCAGCGGCTTAGGATATTACAATAGTTCCCTCTTATCCACGGGAGATGTGTTCCAAGACTCCCAGTGGGTGCCTGAAACCGCAGATAGTACCAAACCCTATATATTAAGTATATAATAAAACCTATGATAAAGTTTAATTTATACGTTAGGTATAGAAAAAAATTAATAATAATAACTAATAATAAAATAGAACAATTATTACAATATACTGTAATAAAAGTTATTTGGATGTGGTCTCTCTCAGCAAATTAGCATAGATTTTTCTTTTTCCTTCACGATTTCACATATAGAAGATTTGCTTTTACTGTGATCTTAGCAACCTCGGCATAACGATTTTTTTTCTTTCTTTAAGTTGAGAACTTTCACCTTTTCACTTAAAGGAAGTACTTTATGGCTTTCTTTGGCATACCCGAATTGCCAGCATACTTTTGCATTTTAGGGCCATTATTAAGTAAAGTAAGGGTAACTTGAATACAAACACCGAGATACCATGACAATAGACCCGATAACCGAGCTGGTTACTAAGTGACTACGAGCTGGTAGGTAGCAGGTAGTGTATACAGCATGGATGATTCACATGCAGGTGGGACAGAGTGGGATTGTGCGAGATGTCATCACACTACTCAGAATGGCGTGCAATTTAAAACTTATGAATTGTTTATTTCTGGAATTTTCCATTTAATATTTTCAGACCACAGCTAACTGAATCCGTAGAAAGTGAAACCACAATAAAGAGGGGGACTACTGTATGTGGTTTCTCAGACTACGTAAAACTAGACGTATTATAACATTATATTAGTCAGATGAGAGGATTAACTATATTCTTTTTTGATATTTTATTTTCATTTTCAGTTTGTCCATTTCTAGATAAAATCTTTTAATCATAAGAAAGAACTTGAATTCTTTTAAAGAAGTAAAATAGAAGGATCCAAAACCAAAAACCATAAACAAAGATACTCTCTTGTACTTTGTTGATTCTGACCAAAAGCAACAAACAAACAAGCAAACAAAAACCAAATTACCAATAAACACAAGTATTTATTGAATTACTACTCTCTAAGATTAAAAGACAGTGGGATCTCAACAGACCTAACTCATTGCCAAGATGGCTCAGTCTCTTGGGTGTATTAATGGGCCTCATCTGTGAGTTTTTGTTCATTTTACATATATATGGCTGATCACATAATGACTGATCAGTAACTGTTAGCTATTGTTGTTGTTAGTTGTACCTTTATTGAATCTTCTCAGCATGACATAGGTGTACTATTATTAACTCCAGCTAACACGTGGTGAGCACTGAGACTTTAAGTTACATAACTGGCCTGCTGAATAACTCCGTGAGCAAATGGGCAAGCCGAAATATAATGCCAACTCTTTATTGTCATCAGTGTTTATTTCGTGTATTTTGAAGCTCTCTTATTAACTAGATAAGATTTAGTATTGTTATGTCTGCTTCATATAGTAACATCTTTATCACTATAAAATGTCCTATATTTATTCTTTATTCTGAAATCTACTTTTTCTGATAAAAATATAGACAGCTTTTTCTTTCTTTCCTTCTTTCCTCCTCTCTCTCTCTCTTCTTTTCCTTCCTTTCTACTGTTCTAACATTTTTTGTTTTAACAATTCTTTTCTGTTCAGAAAACTCCATTTAGCCAGTTTTTTAGGATCTTTCTTCTGTTGATGAATTCTCTTAGTTTTTTTTCATCTGAGAATGTTTTCTTCATTTCACTTCTGAAGGATATTTTTTGTTGCATAAAAAACTATGGGTTTGAAGTCCTTCCATTTCAGCCCTTGAAAAATGTTGTACCACTTACTTCCGGCATCCATGGTTTCTGATGAGAAATGTGGTGCTACATGAATTATGTTTTCCTTATGGGTAAGGTGTCGTTTCCTTCCCCTTGCTTCCAAGATTTCTTCTTTGTCTTTAGTTTTCACAGTTTAATTATGATGTGCTTAGGTGCAGATTTATTCAGGCTTATTTTGTTCGGGCTGTGCTCAACTACTTAAATTTGCAAGCTTATTTTCTCTTGACAAATTTGAAAAAAAATTCAACCACCATTGGCATTTGTTGATTATTTTTTCTCATTCTAGTTGAGAATTTCCTCATTTTTGTATGACAGGTGATTTTAAATTTTGTATTGAATCTGACCATTTTGATTATTATGTTGTGAGACTTTGGATCTCATTTAAAGTTTTAGTATAGCAGACATCCTCTAACACCACTCATTAGTGTCAGGTGCAGGTAAAAGTCCAGGCTACCTACTTGACTCCCATTAACATGTGTGTGGGGAGAGGTGCTCTTTGTTACTACTGGATGAGGGTGGAGAACTAGGCTCTCTATTATGCATCCACTAATACCACTCTGGCTGGAACTGGGAGGGGTACCTCATTATTGCTCCCCACATGGCATCCCTGATACTGTCAGAGGGTGATGCCGGTTACTACTAGGTGTTGGCAAAAGATCTGACTTTCCACTAGACCTAATCTGATACCAACTTAGCAGGAAAAGAAAAGGACACCTTAGTATCTCTGGGTGGGGCTGGAAGACCAGGTTTCCTATGTGGTCTCCAGTGATCTCATGGGAAGGGACGCCTTGTTACCACTCAGTTCTGATATAAGTCCCATCTTCTTTCTTAGTCATCACTGACACCTCCGTGACAGAGAAATTACAGTGACATTTATAGGCTGGTGAGCATATAATAGTTTCTTCACTTGGCTTTTGATGGCAGAGGTGTGGACGGCAGAGGTATAGTTTATCTGTACTATTTGGCTGGAGTAAAGTGGTTATTATCTAATTTTTAAAAATATATATCTTTGTAAGTTGCCCCTTTCCTGGATCTTTGGCTGGATTGGGAAGTCTTTCTGTGGGGGCCTTTATTTTTTGGTCTGTGACTGTTGGTATTTCTTGTTTGCCTGCTGCTTCAGTATCCAGTCTGGGACAGAAGAGGCAAAAAGAAAACTCAGGAACTCATTGCTCAAGAAGATTCATGCCTCCAGTTGCTGAAATATTTCTTTGATTCTAAGGTACAAATTGGCTTGCTTCAGTGCTTTTTCTTCCCTAAGGTCTTAGGTTTTAGCATTCTCAGGTTATCTAGGTCAATTGCCATTTTCCATCTGCTTTCCAATTTCCCAAAATATTCTGTTTAGCATCTCTTCTCATTATGATTTTGTCCTTATGGATTCATTCCTAAAATAACTTAATTTTATTTTATTAGATTTTTGTGAATGATATACATTTTATTTTTAAGGATCTGTTTTAAAGTGCAATTCTTCAAAAGTATTTTATTTGAGGTTTTAATTTAAATTATCTTAAAACCACTCTCTCCATGCCAAAGGCCCCATAGCAGTGTATCAGCAAGGGATTAGTAGGAGATAGAAACCATACAAGTTATTTTATTATTGATTTATTTTTAATTTTTTAATTAATTGATATTTATTGTTTAGCAACTATATACGAAATACATTTTGCAATCTTTTAAGAAAAAATTAGGCCATTTCTGGCCAGTTTTTTTTTTTTTAAATTAAGTTTATTGGGGTAACTGGTTAATACAATTACATAATTTTCAGGTGTACATTATAATTCGACATCTATATATTTTATTGTGTGTTTACCACCCAAAGTCCAGTTTCCTTCAGCTACCATATATTTTATCCCCTTTACCTACTTCACCCTCCCCCTACCGCCTTATATTTGACCCCCTTTACCCCGTCTACCTTTCTCCTCCTCCCCAACCTCCTACCCTCTGGTAACCACTAGTCCCTTATCCATGTTCCTGAGTCTCTGTTTGTCCTGTTCATTTGTTGCTTTTAGGTTTATATCCCACAAACAAGTAATATGATATGATTTTCAACTTTTTCAGTCTGGCTTATTTCATTTAGCATGATTATTTTGAGGTCCATCCAGGTTGTCGCAAATGGCAGTATTTCATCTCTTCTTATGGCTAAATAATATTCCATTGTGTATATATACCACAGCTTCTTTAGCCAATCATCTATCGTAGGACACTTCTGTTGCTTCCATGTCCTGGCCACTGTGAATAATGCTGCTATGATCATCTGTGTGCAAATACCTTTTTGGATATGGGTTTTTAAGTCTTTGGGGTAAATACCCAGTAGAGGGATTCCTGGATCATATGGTAGATCAATTCTTAGTTTTTTTGAGGGACCTTCATACTGTTTTCCATAGTGGCTGTACCAATTTGCAGTCCTACCAGCGATATATGAGGGTTCTTTTTTCTTCGCATTCTCTCCAACATTTGTTATTAATTGCCCTGTTGATTATAGCTACTCTAACAGGTGCGAGATGTTATCTCATTGTGGTTTTGATTTGCATTTTCCTAATAGCTAGCTATGTCGAGCATCTTTTCGTATATTTGTTGGCCATTTCTATGTCCTCTAGGGAAAAGCATCTATTCAGGTCCTCTGCCTATGTTTTGATTGTATCATTTGTTATTTTGTTGTTGTTGAGTTGTATGAACTCTTTATATATTTTGGATATTAGGCTCTTATCAGAGGTGTTGCTTCCAAATACTTTTTCCCATTCAGATGGATCTCTCTTTACTTCATTGATGATTTCTTTTGCTGAGCAGAAGCTCTTTAGTTTGATGTAGTACCATTCATTTATTTATGCTTTTACTTCCCTTGCCTTTGAGGTCAAATTCATAAAATCCTCTTTTAAGTCCAAGGTCCTTGAGTTGAGTTCTTATGTTTTCTTCTATGCATTTTATTGATTCTGGTCTTATATTGAGGTCCTTAATCCATTTTGAGTTAATTTTGGTGTGTGGTGATAGACAACAGTCTAATTTCATTCTCTTGCAGGTGGCCTTCCAATTTTCCCAATACAATTTATTGAAGAAGCTTTTCTTTCTCCATTATATGTTTTTGGCCTTTTTGTCGAAAATTATTTGCCCATGTAAATACAGGTTTACTTCTGGACTCTCGATTCTGTTCCACTGGTCAGTGTGTCTGTTTTGCTGCCAATACCATGCTGTTTTGATTACTGTTGATTTGTA
>NW_006430735.1:3422390-3430325 GCF_000325575.1 Pteropus alecto
TAAGTATAATGTTGGCTGAGGGTTTGTCATAGATGGCCTTTATTATGTTAAGCTACTTTCCTTCTATATTAATTTTGTTAAGTGTTTTGATCATAAATGGATGCTGTATCTTGTTGAAGGCTTTTTCTACATCTATGGATATGATCATATGATTCTTATTTTTTAATTCATACAAATTATTTTAATGGATGGAATTCAATATAAAGAATTGTTGACTAGACACTTAGAATTGAAAAAAGACAAAAAGAGGACATGATGGTATCATGGAAATACAAATTGCAAGAAGTAGCTATATTCCTAGATTTGGGAGTGCAAAGGAAAAAAAAAAGAATTATTACAAGTTGGACAATTCCATAAGAGACTGCATAAAGTTGAAATCCTGACTTCAGACTTGGAGGTACTTGTTGGATGGTGCTGATGTCTCCAAGCTCAGAGGAGGGGTCTTTGAGGCTAAGAAGTGAGGAAGAGAGTGATATCTGGCTGTTTTAGGAGTCTCTGATGGAACATAATAAAGCAGATTCTGCAAGTATTGGAAACACTGCAAAATAAATTCAACTGAGGCTCCAAGAAGAAATCACTGTTGCTTGGCTAAAGAAGCAAGGCTGGGATGATACTGACAAAAAGAAACTGCACACAGGAAGCCAAAAATAAGCAAATGAAAAAGGGCACGTTCCTTTTTTCTCCTCTATCTTAGCAATGCCTCCCATTGCAGAACTGACCAACAGTGTAGAGTTCTAACTACAGAATGAGAAAGCATGGTAGAAAAGTTGGTTTTTCACCTGGGAGGATATAACTTAAAAGCTGATATAATTATTTTTATTCCTATCTTAAAATATTTGCATTCCTGAATTATTCAGACAATTGCTTGTGTTTTCTAGTTTGCTCTACTATAAGATACTATTAAAAAACAATTTTCCCCAGCTTTATTGATATATAATAGACAATTAGTTGCTCATATTTACACTGTATAATTCAATGAGTTTTTTCCATTATAGTTGGCATACAATAATATACAATTTCAGTTGTACAACCTAGTAATCAGAGATCCACATAACTTGCAAAGTGGTCACCCTACTAAATCTGGTACTCCTCTTCCCCCTTACATATTTATTATGTTATTAATCATTTTCATCTCCATGTCTATTCTGCAATTATCCATTTGTACCTCTTAATCCCTTTGCCTTTGTTCTCATTCCCAACCCCTTCCCCATCTAGTAGCCCTCAAAATATTCTCTGTATCTATGAGTTTATTACTGCTTTTGTTGTTGTTGTTTATTTGTTCTTTAGATTTCACATGTTTGTGAAATTATGCGATATTTGTCTTTCTCTATCCTTCCAATTTCATTCAGCACAATACCCTCTAAGTCCATCAAAGCAATATCTTTTTCCATCCCCTTCCTTTTAGTTTGTGTGTCTTTTAATCTGAAGTGAGTCTCTTGTAGGCATATGTAGGGCTCTTGTTTTCTTATCCATTCAGCCATTCTATCTTTTGGTTGGAGCACTTATTTCTTTTCCATTTGAGAATGAAATAAGTTATTACCATTTTTTATTCATGTTTTTGACACATTTTCTTTCTTCTTAAGGAAGTCCCTCCAACATTTCCTGTAATACTGGCTTGGTGTTGATAAATTCCCTTAGCTTATTTTTGTCTGGGAAGCTCTTTATCTGTCCTTTGACTCTAAATGATAGTTTTGCTGGATAAAGTATTCTTGATTGTAGATCCTGGGTTTTCTTAATGTCAAATATTTGTGCCAAACCTTTCTGTCCTGGATAGTTTCTTTTGAGAAGGCAGCTGCCAGTCTTATGGATGCTCCCTTGTAGGTAACTAACTGCTTTTGTCTTGCTGCTTTTAAGATTCTCTTTTTATTTAACCTTTGACATTTTAATTATGATGTGTCTTGGCTTGGGCCTCTTTGGGTTCCTGGTTTTTGAGACTCTCTGAGCTTCTTGGGGTTTTATGTCTATTTTCTTCACCAGTTTAGAGAAGTTTTCCATCATTATTTCTTCAAATAGCTCTTCAACATCTTGTTTTCCTTCAGGTACCCCTATGACATGGATATTTTTACCTTTAATAGTGTCCCATAGGCTTCTTAAATTGTTTTTATAGTCTTGGGTTCTTTTTTTTCTTGCCATTCTTATTTAGTGTCCTTGGCTTTCCTATCCTCTATATAGGTCATTTGATTCCCTTCTTTATTCACTCTGTTTATTCCATTTAATATACTTCTCATCTCAGATAATGTGTTCTTCATTTCTGACTAGTTCCCTTTTATAATTTCCATTTCCATTTTTATGTTTTTATCTCTTTGTTAAAGTTCTCACTGAATTCATCTATACTTCCCCTATGTTCATTGAGCATCTTTATAACTAGTGTTTTGAACTGTGCATCTGTTAGATTGCTTGACTCCATTATTTCTGGATCTCTGTTCTGTTCTCTCATATGGTTTCTCATTCTTAGTCTTCCCATTTTGGCTGCCTTTCTGTGTCTGTTTCTATGTACTAAGCAAAGCTCCTGTCTCCCAGTCTTATTAGTGTAGCTTTGTGTGGTAGGCGTCCAATGTCATAGTCCTGAGAGAGGTTCAGCTGCAGGCCAAATTTAGCCCCAGCCTGTGCCCCTAAGGACCCCTTGTTAAGATTCCTCAAGCAATCCACAGATGCTGTGCTTATAGTTGCCTCATAAGACTACATCAGAAACTGAGGCCAATTGCCACCAGTGGGAGTCTAGCAAGGAGCACCTGACTCACTGAAGACACACCTGGATGTGCCTTGGGTGGGGCCACAAGTTGGAGGAGGCAGATTTTCAGGGAATCCTCTGGGCAAAGTGACCTTTGTAATCCAGTTTGATGATGTCTCAGCTATGGTGGTACTGAGTCTGCGCCCTGGAAGGGAGGAGGGCTCAATAGAAGAACAAAGGATACCACCAGCACTTCTGTACAGAGTGAGTCTCACCTCGGTCCTCATTACAACAACTCAGTGTCTCCCTGTAAGTCCCTAGTGTCCCTGTGCAACCAACCAGGTGCTGGTTCTCAGAGCGAGCAGGTCAGTCACTGTGAAAGTCCATTTGCGGACATGGCCCCTTTAAGAGGAGTCTGCAGCTGTCGCTGCCGTAGCCTCTGTTCAACTCAGCTGCTCAGGACTGGGCAGCCTTGTGTCCTCTCCCTGTCCTACCTTCTGCCCTTGCAGGGTGATTTCTTAGTTCTCTCCCTAGTTGTATGGCTTGTTCATCTGGATCCTAGGCCATTTTTCTTGCTGTTTGCTCCTTGTTTCTGTCACAACTTTGATTTGGTCATAAGAGGGTTGAACAGAGCCTCTATCACATATGCTATTTTTTTTCTCCTCTCTTTAAGATATTATCTTGTTTTCATAATATGTTTATGATATAGAAGATATTATATTTCTCTTATTTTACCTATGTGAAACTGAAGCCACAGTGAAATTAAATGACTTGTCCAAAACGACATAGCCAAAACTAAAAATCAGGTCCTCTGGATTGTGTACCAGTACATTCAGTACTGGTTTGGTGATTTTATCTAGTTTTATGGCATGAATACCTTCTCTCTCATAAATGTATTCCCTCAAGTGTATATCTTCACTCCAGACTTCTCCCTAATCCCAGGTCATTATTCAAACATCTATTTAATATCTTTCCTTAGATGTCTAATAGACATCTCTTCTTAACAGATCCAAAAGAGCTCAGAGTTTTCCACCTTGAAACTCATTCATCTTGCAGTCTTTCCCACTTCAATTAATGACAACTTACTCTTCTAGTTCTCAGGTCAAAGCTCTGGGTGTGGGCTTTGATTTTTCTATTTCTCTCTCATTTTCTAATTAATCCATCAGCAGAGCCTGAAAAATATAAAGTTCCAATATCTTCTCATAACCTTTACTTCTTTTCATCTAAGCTACCATCATCTCTTGCCTGAATTATTTCAGTAACCTCCTACTAGGATTCCTGGTTTCCTCTGTGATCCTTCTTCTGTCTATACTTAAGAAAAAAAAAAAAGTAATAAGCAGCCAGGTAACCCTGATAAATTTTAAGCCTGAATATTTCAATGTACTGCTCAAAATCTTCCAGTGTCTTTTCATTTTACTTAGAATAAAACCAAAATCATTTTAGGACTCCACCAAGTTCTTTGTAATCCATTCCACCTGGGGTTCCCTTGAACTACCTCATTACACCAGAGTGCATCATCCATATGGAATATGAACTGTCACATCATAAGTCCACCACCTCCCTCTTTTCTCTCTCTGCTTTTTCTTCCTACTATTTTTCTTTTCATTTATTTTGTTTCAACCGCCTTGGCCTACATACTGTTACTCAAACATACCAAGTACACTTCAGGGTCATTACCCTATTGTTCTCTGTGCTTCCCCTTCAGAGACATGTATTGCTTCCCCTGTGCATTCAACAAGTTTTTAGTTAAAAATATCACCTCCATAATTCTTACTTTAATCTATTTAAAAATGCAACCAGTCCTGCTTCCCGTAGACCCTTTCCCTTTTCCCTGCTTTATTTTTCTAATAGCACTTAACTCCATATAATATACTATACATTAAATTTTACTTATTTTATTTTCCGCCCCTTCATTCAATTAAACTGTGATGTCTCAAAATAAGATTTTTTTTGTCTAGGTTTTAAGTGATGTGCTCCTATAACTAGGGCTGAGCATAACATAATTATTGCTCAATACATATTTGAACATTTGACCACATAATATAGTAATCTTATATCACTAAGTCTATAATCTGTGAAGATTTGACCTGCCTTAATAGAAATGAAAAAAAAAATTGTAACTTTAAATTCTGAAACAGAATGAGATTCTGTACCAACTTGCTAATTCAATGTGGTAAGGCATGAAATTTACAAAATTGAAGTTAAATTGAATTGGAAATTATGTATCATATTGCCAAATTTGAATAATCTTTAAAACTCTTATGCAAGATTGCTATATCCACCATTCATCACAATTTAGAGCCACCACGGTTATTTGGTCAATGTGAATCCATTAAAACTGTTTCAGTAAGAAAGCAAAAATATTGCCCTATTGAAATGTCTTCTGGGAGACTAATTTTTGCATCTTTTGAAGAAAGTGTACCTACTCCCAATTTTGAATGTAAAGAAATTAAGAAAAAAAATGTTTTGGGCCAAAAATAATTTGTCACTGGGAAATTTAGCATATTGACAAACTATGATTTGGCATTGATTTTAAGTTTTGGTCTTTAAAGATTACTAATAGGTTGAAGTAAAACACTGCATCACTCTCCCTTGACAAAGACACACATTTAAACAGAATGGCAAGATGCAATGCAAACTTCAAGGTGAACTTTGGAATTGATGTGTCAAGTTTGTTAGTATTGAATTGATGTGTCAAGTTTGTTAGTATTCCTAGCCCAATGTCTACATAAACAATGTTACCTCTTGTCTTGTGACTCTGGAATTATTTAATTGAAAATGTGTGGGCTTTCTGTCTTGAATGGGTTAGAAGTAAAGGAGACAGTGACCTATAGAAGGAATCATCATTTCCTTCTGAGAGTATCAAACAAATGAAGCAGCCCAAAGTGGAGAATGTATAAAATCCCATCTTTTAGGGGTCAGCAATGAGAAAACATATAAGCTCTAGAATGTGTTAAGGACAACACAAATAAGGCATCAAAAAGCATCCAGCATGTTTAGATGTGGCACTATGACAGGACTTGTGCTAACAATTTATGTCAAGCAAAAAATTAACACTTGAAATAAATTCCTCTGGACACTATCTTTGTAACTGCATTCATTGTGTAACTTGCATTTTTTAAACTACCACTGATTTGATAGGGTTAATTTAATCAGAGAGGAATCCACCAGTAATAAATGTATAATAACTGAGAAATAAAATTATTAACATTTTGAGGAAGATAGGCAATGGGAAAAATTGCTGCTAAAGGGTAAGTTGGCCTTAGCGAATGTTCTTTTTCACTGTATTGTTTCCAGATATGGGCAGTAATGAATGTGCTAACCATGTCAGTGTTCACTGACCTGACTTAAATTTCCCAATGTGAGAGCTTTGTCTTGTTAAGATAGAGATGCTGCTATACCTAGAAAAACTAGGGGTTTAATCTGACAGTAGAAAGGAAATAGTCGCTTTTCATTCTCATATTCACAAGAGGCTTTAGAAAAAGGTTTGGCACGGCCAAATGAGAGGGAAAAAAATCGTCCTTTGACTACAGACTCATTTTCTTTGTTCACTTTTGTGATAAAAGGTATACTTGTTACACATGGTTGCTTCTCAGAAATATTTTAGCATTAGCACAATTTCTAACTAGTAGAAATTGTGTATCCTAGCATCCCTTTTAAAATCCCTTTTAAAATTCATATTCAATCTAATAGTAGATAAAATTGTTCTATCTTGTTTTTCAAAATTTTAGTTCAGCTTTAGTCAATTTTTTTTAAAGTAACAGATTAAGTGCCACTCTGTTAATTGATTTTTATATTTCACTTTCTGGATAGGGAATACATATATTTCTTCCTTGTTAAACCATATAGTTTTGCATATGACTGTTCATGGGTAACTAGAAGTATCAGTACCTGAAGGTTATAACTAGGAGAGAGAAATCAACTGGGCGATAGTGGTGGGGGTTAAGGGTGTGGGTAGAATTAATAGCCAAGGTTAAGGTGGCAGTGGGTCAGGGGAAAGCTGAAAGTCAAAAGGGATGAACCCATAATTTCAGTTATCATGGGAATATGGATGAATTTAGAGGAAGAATCAAGAAAACAGAGCGAGTTAAGTCCAAGGGACCAAGAGAAGCCACCACATAGCAAGGGTGCTGTACAAGGAGATCTGCGAGGGGTGTGTGCTGAAAGCCTGGTTGGTAATTCTTCTCAACCACTCCATGAACAGACATTTTTTTTTTTTTTTTTGTTCCTGGAGGACATTTTTTTTTTTTTTTGTACCTGGAGGACCCATTCCTTCTTGACATCACCTAGTGAATTAATTGAGACTGTAGGCTCACTCTTCAAGTCTTTTGTCCATTCTATTTTTGTGTGGCTCAGGCTCCTTTTCTGTTTTTCTGGGTTGCAGGTGTGATCTGTATGGCCACTCAAAGGCTTCCTTTAGCAAAAGCAGCTTCATATTTATCCTCTCCACCCTGTTGCTTCTGTCCAGTTCCCTTGGCTGTGTATTCCAGGCACTGTACCCTATTTTCGTCTTTCCCAAGGTGCATTAGACCCTGAACTGTGATGGTAACTAATTAGTTCATTTTCCAAAGATTTCCTGGCTCTTACATTTCAGTGCCTTAGATTATTTGTTCTCAGACCTATATAGACTTTAGAATCAGTTCGATAAATTGAATAAAAACTCTGTGTACTTTTCATAGAAATTTTCTGGGCCCAAACTAGGATGAGTCAAATAATTGGAGTGAGGCACTTACCTCCAGTGCAAAATATAAAGGGACCAAAAAACTCAACAATTCAAATAAATAATATTTTAATGCCATATTTTAGGAAATAAAGTTAATATAAAAAGCCGCTGAATAACAAAATGTCAAAATTTTTGATAAAGACTAAGTCAATAACAATATCATACCAAGTTATATTGGAGGCAGGGGTGAAGTGAAAAATCAGGACTGATCTTGTCTTTCATTCTTTATTGAAAATTTTTATACTTTGTTTGCCGCGGTCCAGCCACAACAGGATCCAGGGGGCCCCGAAGGTGGGCAAGGCGTCGGCGCGGGAGACAGTCGACTACACAGCTCAGAGGCGGTGTGACACTGTTCCGTTTTATTGTGATTTGAGTACAACTTTTATACTTTTTATTTTGGCATTTGATTATACTTTGTGGTTAAGATAGCAGGGAGTTAAATTTCTGTGGTTAGGAGAAGCAGAAAATCTTATAGAGTACATTATTATTAATATTCATGATTAACTAGTACATTCTTTTTTTAATCATTAGAACAGAACTC
>NW_006430735.1:3430466-3471727 GCF_000325575.1 Pteropus alecto
TTATATCTATTACGTAAGATACAGTTTGATTTAAGTAAAGGTGATAGATAGATGTATTCATAACAGCAAGCATTGGCTTGTGGGCAGACATTGTTCTTTCTGCCTGAAGAAATCTTTTAAATGCTATTTGATTTATGCTATATCTAAAGTTCAAGCTGAACCTTTCTCATAGCTGTTCAAAAGTTTCCTTGGTGCAGTAATGAGGAAAATATTTATAAAAATCAGTTTTACAAAGCTGCTTTCATAAGCTAAGTTTCTGTTCCTTTGTTTTTAAGCACCAAGGAGATCCTGACCTAGCCAGCCTTTCTATGAAACTTAAACTACTATAAGGCACATGAATTCTATCTTTATTCACTACATGTATACTATCTTTATTATAAGCTTCTGAATAAGGCAAAGGAAGATCAGGTAATCTTTTCATACTATTAGCCCCCCTAGGTGGATACCAGAGTTTTCTATTTATCCACTAGGCCACAAAAGGAGGCCCTTCTATAGTAGGCACAGGCTTATGAGTAAATTTCTTATCCTTACTAATTTTTCTACTAACTGCGTGGGAACAGGAGTATAAACTGGTTCTAGTAATTCAGCTTGTTATAATTTATTCATAATATCTTTAAGAGGCGCGACAAAAGGAATTTCCCTTAATAATTGTTCAAATAAAGGGTTTATGCATTCTGGACACGTCAGGGTGACTAGAGCTGATTCCATACGCGGGGAATTTACTATGTTTTCCTCAGAGCCAATTTTGAGGAAATCCATTTGTATAGCGTTTACACTTACTAGAATTTGTGCTACCCAAATTCCCCCTCTTAATAGGATCATTTCTAAGAAACCAATTATCCCTAAACACATGCCACGTCCTCGTACTTGACGATGCATTCCTTGAAGCCTCTGTCCCCATCTCCGGACCTTGTCACGCAGTAGGGTAGAAAAAGGACGCGGCATTTGTTAATTACTGAATTTTTGCATTTTGGTTTAAAAAATTGTGTTAAGGTATTATTTATCTTGATTACTGAGTTTTTTGGTGCCCTTTTAATTTTATACCCTAGTCAAGACTCTCAGATGCCTTACTTTCCTCACTCTAGTGCTGGTCCTGGAAAGTTCAATACATTTATAATTTTATTTAGGGAAAAAATAATATCTTTTGTGATTTGGGCATTCTCAGTCATGAATATGATGTTTATTTCGGTCTTCTTTTAGGTCCTGCAACAAATATTACATATTTTTTCACATAGAAGTTTTGTACACTTAAAAATATGTCTAGTACTTTATGATATATTTTGCTCTTTTAAGTGGATTTTATTTTTGTTATATTTAAAAATGGTTATTTTTGTAGCTCACTCATGTATCTATGCATCCTTTTCTTCTTTCATTCAATAAACACATATTGATGGCTTCTATGTGTCAGATATTATTTTAAGTATTTTGATGTAGTAAACAAAACTAGTGAGGGGACACTAGAAATAATCAAATGATAGAAAGGGTCAAACAATAAAAAGGGTTATGAAAAAACTAAAATAGGATGGATTGATAGAAAATGACTAGGGGTGGTACTGAGATGGGCTGTTTGAAAAAGTTACATGTAATCTGAGACCTGAATGTCAAGAAACCACATATCTGAGGGTCTAAAAAACGAGATAAGCTTCCAGCGGATAGCTGAATAATATCAGGATGGAATTAAGTCATCTTGACTCTTTACTTCTTTAGGTTACTTCTTTCTCTAGACCCTGAAGCTACTTTCTTATTTTTTCCTCATTTTACTTAATCATTAATTTATTCACTAAACCCAAAATATTTCTTGAGGCTGGGCACCCATATCGTTTTTAGCACTGAAGCATCTTTGAAAGTTAAATTATCGATATACTAGCAAGTACAGAAAGTATTGAAAATTGAAATTTTAAAAGTATCATTAAATAGTACCAAAATACTTAGATTTAAGTCTTACAAAATATGTTCAAGATCTGTATCTGAGAGCAAGAAAATACTGATGAAAGAAATCGATACTCATGGATGAGAAGACCCAATTTTGTCCAGATCTTAATTCTCCCAAATCGACCAATAGAGTCAATGGAATGACATTTAAAATCCCAGCAGTATTTTTTTAAAAATAGAAATTAACAAGCTAATTCTAGAATTGATATGGAATGACAAGAGAACTAGAATAGACAAATAATTTTGAAAAAGAACAGTTAGTAGAAAAAATGCTCAACATTATTAGTGAAAAGGCAAATACAAATTATAACTATAATGAGATTTCACTATACATTTATTAGACTGGCTAGATTAAAAACAAATAAAACAACTGACGATATTAGGTCTTGGTGAGGATGCGGAACAATTCTCATATTGCTGGTGGAAATGTAGAATGAATGACACAGCAATTTTGGAAAATAGTTCAGGAGTTTCCTAAACAGTTCAACATACCCTTACCATCTCATTCAGCAGTCCCATTCCTAGGTGCATACACAAAATCATGTGTGTAAATGTTTATGACAGCTTTTTTTGTAATTGCTCCAAACTGGAGAAAAACCAAATGCTCCTCAATTGGGGACTAGTTGAACAAACTATGGTAAATCCATACAATGGAATATTCTTCATCAATAAAAAGGAACAAATGGCACAAGACAAAATAGATGCATCTCAAATTCATTATACCAAGGAAAAGAAGCTAGACTCAAATGGCTGTACACTGTATAATTCCATTTATATGAGATCTGGAACAGGTAAAATTATAAAAACAGAAAACATATTAGTGGTTGCCAGAGGCTGGGTGTGGGAGAGGGGTTTATTACAATGAAGCATGGAGGTAGTTTTTGGAATGATGAAACTGCTCTAAATATTGATTGTAGTGATGGTTATATGACTATATATGTCTGTCAAACTTGCAGGGTCCATTTAAGATTGTAAATCACACCTGAATTTTAAAAAATGACACACAAAAATTATAAAGATGCTAATTTTTTTTTCTGTCTGAAATCTAAAGGTCTGGGACCCATTGGTTTAGAACAGTGTGTCTCAAAGTACAGTTTCTAGACCAACAGCATCAGCATCACCTGGGAAGTGGATAATTTGTTCTCTGTATTTATGAGTCAGTTTCTTTTTTCTTCATTAATTTGTTTTAATTTTTAGATTCCACATGTAAGTGGTATTTGTCTTTCCTCATTTGACTTACTTCACTTAGCATAATACCCTCTAGGTCCATTCATGCTGTTGCAAATGACAAGATTTAATTCTCTTTTTAACACTGAGTAATATTCTGTGGTATACATGTACCATATCTTCTTTATCTATTCATCTATTGATGGACACATAGTTTGTTTCCATATCTTGGCTATTGTAAATAATTCTGCAATAAATATAGTGTGCACATATACTTTTTGAATTAGTGTTTCATTTTCTTTGTATAAATACCCAGAGGTGAGATTACTGGATCATTTACTAGTTCTATTTTTAATTTTTTGAAAAAACTCCATATGTTGTTTCATAGTGGTTGCAGCAATTTAAAATCCTGACAACAGTGCACAAGGGTTTTCTTTTTCCCACATCCTCACCAACATTTGTTATTTCCTGTCTTTTTAATAATAGCCATTCTGATAGGTGTGAAATGGTACTTCATTGTAGTTTTGATTTGCATTTCCTTGATAATTAGTGATGTTGAACATCTCTTTGTGTGTCTATTGGCTATCCGTATGTCTTCTTTAGAGAAATGTCTAGTTAGGTCCTTTGTCCATTTTTTAATCAAATTGTTGATTTTTTTTTGACATCGAATTGTATAAGATTTTTATATATTTTTGATATCAACCCGTATTGGATATACCACTTGCAAATATCTTTTGCCATTCAGTAGATTGCCTTTTCATTTTGCTGAATGTTTCCTTGGCTATGTAAAAGCTTTTTAGTTTGATGTGGTCCCATTTGTTTATTTTTACTTTTGTTTCCCTTGCTTGGGAAGACATATCCAGAAAAATATTGCTATGACCAATGTCAAAGGGTTTACTGCCTATGTTTTCTTCTAGGAATTTTAGGGCTCACATTTAAGTCTTTAATTCATTTTTAGTTTATTTTTGTATATGATATAAAAAAGTGATCCAGTTTAATTCTTTTGCATGTAACTGTCCACTTTTCTCAGCGCAATTTATTGAAGAGGCTATCTTTTCCCCATTGTATATTTTTACCTCCTTTGTTGTATACTAATTGACTATTTAAGTGTGTGTTTATTTCTGGGCTCTCTATTCTATTCCATTGATCTATGTGTCTGTACTTCTGCCAGTACCATACTGTTTCGATTACCTATAGCTTGGTAGTATAGTTTGAAACCAGGGAGTGCGATACTTCCAGCTTTGATCTTGAAAACAAACAGTTTTCTTTCTCAAAATTGCTTTGGCTATTCCTGGTCTTTTGTAGTTCCATACAAACCTTATGATTATTCTAATTCTGTGAAAAATGTCATTGGAATTTTGTTAGGGACTGCATTGAATCTGTAGATTGCTTTGGGTAGTATGGACATTTTAACAATATTAATTCTTTCAGTCCATGAGCCCAGTATATCTTTTTATTTATTTTTGTTATCTTCAATAAAATGGAGATTTTCATACTTACCTCCTAACATTGTTGTAAAGTTTGAATAGCATAATGTCAATAAAGTGCTTATTGACACAGTCTGAAATATAGCAAAAGTTCAAGGAAGAGTCACTAATTTTAAGTGTTATCCTGATTCACAGTCTTGTATTTTTGCTGTGTTTTTGATGTATGCACAATTAAACTAATTTTAATGTTTTAATTACAGCTGATGTTTAATATTATTTTATATTAGTTTCAGGTAGATAGCATAATGGTTAGACATTTATATAACTTACAAAATGATTCCCTAATTAGACTAATACTCACCTGGCACTATACATAGTTATTACAATATTATTGACTACATTCCCCATGTTGCACTTTTTGTGACTATTTTGTAACTGTTAATTTGTATTTCTTAATCTCTTCATCTCTTTCACTCAGCCTCCAGACCCCCTCCCATCTGGCAACCATCAGTTTGTTTTCTATATCTATGAGTCTGTTTCTGTTTTGTTTGTTCAGTTATTTTGTTCTTCAGATTCCACATGTAGGTGAAATCATATGATATTTGTCTTTCTGTCTGACTTATTTACTTAGCATAATACCCTTTAGGTTCATCCACGTTGTTGCAAATGGTAAGATTTCATTCTTTTTTATGCCCAAGTAATATTTAATTTCATATATGTATCACCTCTTTATCTGATCATCTATTGATGGGCACTTAAGTTGCTTCCATATCTTGGCTATTGTAAATAGCTCTGCAGTGAACATAGGGATGCATATACCCTTTCGTCTTAATGTTTTGGATTTCTTCAGATAAATACCCAGAAGTGGGATTTCTGGGTCATAAGGTAATTCTCTTTTTTATTTTTTAAGGAATCCACAAACTGTTTTTTTGTAGAAGCTATGCCAATTTGCAATCCCACCAATAGTGCACAAAGATTCTCTTTTCTTCACATCCTTGGCAACACTTGTCTGTTGATTTATTGATGATAGCCATTCTGGCAGGTGTTGAGGTGATATCTCATTGTGGGTTTAACTTGCATCTCTCGATGATAGTGACATTGAGCATCTTTTTATTTGTGTATTGGCCATCTGTATGTCCTCTTTGGGAAATGTCTATTCATGTCTTCTGTGCATTTTTTTATTGGATTTTTTTTTGATATCGAGTTGTATGATTTTTTGAAATATATTTTGGATGTTAACTCCTTATCTAATGTGTCATTAGTGACTATCTTCTCTCATTCAGTAGGTCGCCTTTTCATTTTGCTGATGATTTCCTTTGTTGTGCAAAACCTTTTTAGTTTGATATAGTCCCATTTGTTTATTTTTTCTTTTGTTTCTCTCGCCAAAGGTGACATATTAGATAAAAATATTACTAAGAGCAATGTCAGTGAGTGTACTGCCTACTTTTTTTTTTTTTTTAGGAATTTTATGGTTTCAGATCTTACATTTAAGCCTTTAACCCATTTTGAGTTTATTCTTTATATGGTGTAAGAAGGTGGTCCAGTTTTATTTTTTTAAGCATTCATTTAAAACTGTTATCTGGTTATTGCCATTCCATTTATGCAGGCAAGGGGCTAAAACTTCCTGATTGGATGTTTTCTTTTATTTTTGGTGTTTTGCCATGTATTTTATATGTTTGTTATTGCCTTTTCTTAGGTAAAGCACTATTTGAGAAGAAAGACTGGTACTTTGGAGGCACAGTATATGTCTATTTTGCAGAAAGAGCATCTTTGCATATTTATATTTTAGTCAATCATTACTTGGGCATTTGCAAAAATTATTTAAAAATTAATTTAAATGAAAATTTAACTGACTAATCTAAAGCAGAATATTCAGTAGCAGAGGTATATCAAACCTTGTTCTCCTGATTCACAATCTATTTCCATAATCATATTACAAGCTTAAAATATAGTGTATATATGTCAAAAGTGTGTATATGTGAGTTGGGGGTGTGTATGTGTTGAAAGGAGGAGAGTTGATTGAAAAAGAGAGAACATATGGGAGAATGTATAATCATCACAGATGAGCAGACACATTTTTAAAAAGTGCTGTCTCAATTAGTAAAACAAGGAATTAATAATTTTGTGCCAGTTTATCAAGTTGGAACCACTGATTTTCAGAGAAAATGATTTTTTTTTTTTTTTTTGCAGAATTAGATTTGAGAAGTACTTGATATTATCCTTTATTTTCTGTTTCTTGCAGGTGGCAAGTGCTTGCTTAGTTATTCGTATGGCTCAGTAATGCAACCACTTTTAAATAAGAGACCTGCCAGGATATTTCACTATGTCTCTTTCACTCAATAGTCTAAAGATTTATTTTCTTTTTCTTGACTGGGAAAGTATTGGGGAAAGTATAGCAAATTTATACACTTTTTGAGAGTATTTACTTGTGTATCTGATTCAATTGAATTTGAAAACTGGAACCTTTTGCATTGATGACTTTAGATTCCACCTTGATTTGCATAAGAATCTGATACAATGTTATAATAATAATAATAGTAATAAGATAATAATCATAACAAATCAATAAATACTAGTATAGAGGTTCTACTTGACATTGTATTATCAAACAAAGTATAAGACTTTCTTGAGGAGAATTTATTTAGAGGGGGAGGTTAAATTGTCTTCCACAGTGGACAGATATAAAAAAAGAGTTTCTTCTGGAGAAGGCTAAGGATACCATTTGGACATTTGTTTTTCCTTCTCCAAAGGAAAAGAAAAACAGACTAAAGAAATGGATATTTCTCTAAAACTTCTGATCAATAGTTGGGGTAGTTTGATAAATATCTTAGCTCCTTCCTATTTCACTGAGATTTGCAGTGCTTTATCATCATTGCCGACTTTCCAACTGTCTCAGAATCAGTTCTGGAGCTTACTGTGCACTTAAGAGCTTTGTAAGAATGTATATTCTTCCCATTTGGTAGTGTGGCAGCTGTTCAGATCTCCCTTTAAGAGAGAAGTTGCTGTTCTGCTACACTGAGTGCCAGTGGTTGACAGCCCTTCTCTGTAGTGACTTCACCATCCTCCTGGGCTTTTGTTCTAGTTGAAGGCAAACTCTTTTTAAGCAATCCACAGTCAATGTCTGAGCATGGTGGTACTACCGGGGCCTGGTCATTTCTACTCAATATGAGATGAGACTTCTGTAAAGGGTAGTCTTTGTTTCAGATCTTTCCATTGAGTTGGCTTAGACTTCAACTGATCTGTTTGATAGTCTGAGGCTCTTCCTGCCCAATCTTGCTTCCTCTATTTTTCATAGGTGTTACCTCCTAATAAACCACTTGTACTTCTCAGCATATGCTTCTAGAAAGATTAACAGACACAGGATTGATTGCTGTAAAAATTCAAACAAGACAACAGTATTTACATTAAAGAGTGAAATTCCCTTTAACAGTACCTTTTCCATATTTCACTTTCCTTCCCTAATCTAAATACATCTGCCCTTACATACATATTATTTTACACAAGTAGAATCATGCAGGCAAGTGTAGAGGTTAAGAGCACTGATTAGGATTTGACTGCTGGATTAGCTGCCCTCGTTCACAAGTTATTAGCTGTGTGATTAGGATAAGCCTCAGTTTTCTCATTTGCAAAAGTGCTACCTCACATTAATATTAGCAATAATAATAGAATTATTATACATGAGCATTTAGAAGACTATCTGTCACAAATAAGTGCTATATGAGTTTGCTATTAGCAGTAGTACTATGGTCCTGAACATTGGTTTTCACACATAGCAATGCACTGTGTTTGTCTTCCCATCTTCCTGATCTATTTCTTTCTTTTGTAAGGAAATAGGTACTTTACTTAAGTAATGAGTTTTTGTTTGCTTTTTTAGAAAACAGCTTTTTTGAGTTATAACTGTCATAATAAACTGCATTTATTTAAAGTATACGATTTAGTGAGTTTCGATATATGTGTATACTTGTGAAACCATCACGACAATCCAGACAATTAACATATCCTTTGCCCCTAAAGTTTCCTCATGTCCTTTAGTAATCCTTTGCTCTTAGTTTTCCCCATTATCTTCTTCTTAGGCAGTGACTGATCTGCTTTTGGTTATTATAGTTTGGTTTGCATTCCTGAATTTACATAAATATAATCATATAGTATGTACTACATTTTCCTGTATATAATAGATGTATAGATCAAAGTTCATTTTTTTTTTTTTGGCCTATGGATATCAAGTATTCCACTACTTGTTAAATAGTCTCTTATTCTCTACCAAATTGCCTTTATCCCTGTGTCTATTTTCATGCCAAAATCACACTGTCTTGATTATTGTAGCTTTATAATCAGTCTTGAAATCAGAATAATGTTTACTCTGTAATTTTGTTCTCCCTTTTCAAAGTTGTTTTAGCTTAGAGAGGTAACTTTAAAGATAGATGGCAAAGGAAAAATTTAGCTTACTGCATTGCTTCTTGAAGAGAATTATTTTAAATTTAATTAAAATTCACTTTTATAACAAACACCTAACCAAAGAAGATATACAGATGGCAAAAAAAGCATATTAAAAGATGCACCACATTACATATCATCAGGAAAATGCTAACTAAAACAACAGCGAGGTACTATCACATATGAATAAGAATGGCCAAAATCCAGAACACTGACAACACCAAATGCTAGAGAAGATGTGGAGCCACAGGAACTCTCGTTTGTGGCTGGTGGGAATGCAAAATGGTACATCCACTTTGGAAGGCAGTTTGGTGGTTTCTTATAAAACCAAACATAATCTTACCATAAGATTCAGCATTTGTACTCTTTGGTATTTACCCAAATGAATTAAAAACTTAATGTTCATGTAAAAACCTGCACACAAATATTAACAGCAGATTTTTCCATAAATGCTAAAACTTGCAAGCAACAAAGATGTCCTTCAGTAGGTGAATGGATACATAAACAGAGGTACATCCAGACAATGGAATATTACTAAGTGTTAAAAAAGAAAAGGGCTATCAAGCAATGAAGGACATGAAGGAACCTTAAATGTATATTACTAAGTGAAATAAGCCAATCTGAAAATACTGTATAATTTTACTGTATAATTCCAACTATAGGACATTCTGGAAAAGGCAAAACTATGAAGATAGTAAAAAGATTAGTGGCTGCCAGGAGTTGGGAATGGGGAAAAAGGATGCATAGGCAGAGCACAGAGGATTTTTTTTAGATCAGTGAAAATAGTCTATGATACTATAGTGATGGATGTATGCCATTACACATTTGTTCAAACCCATAGAATGTACAACACCAAAAGTGAATTCTAAGTAACTTATGAACTTTGGGTGATTATAATGTGTCAATGTAGGTTCATCAATCATAACAAATGTGCCACTCTGGTGGAAGATATTGATATTGGGGGAGGCTGTGTGTGTGTAAGAAAAGGGGCAAAATTATATCTTTCTCATGATTTTGCCATGAACCTAAAATTACTCTAAAACAATTGTCTTTAAAAATGTCAATTTTGCAGGAGAGCTGCATCTGGGTCTTGGTCAAGGCATCATTGAGCATAACTGCAGCCGGTACTTCTCTGGCCACCAGCCTGGAGAAGGCTTGTGGGGAGAATTTGTTTACACATAATGCAGTGAGTAGTCACTCAGATCCTCAATTTCTGAAACACTTCCTGTTTTGTGGCAGAGTGATAGGGAGCTCATAATCACTGCTTGTGAACACATCTGCACCTTTAACAAAGAACATGACACCAAATCTTCAGTACCTGGGCTTGCAGTACTGCTGCACAGACATTGCCCTGTTGGGACATTGTCGCCTTTATTAGTGGCTGCTGCCACTGCTCAAAAGCCAAACTGTTGCAAATAATGATACTCAACCCCTAGTGGATTCCCAATATAGAGGACATGAAATTTTCTCAGAGCTTTGTTTGTGGTTGGATGGAAGTAGAGCAGGCGAGTCTGAAAAGAAGGCTGCTGGTCACAACGTTAGAGCTACTGCTGATGGTGCAGCTTCTTTGTTTTGTTTTGTTTTGTTTTTCTTTTTCTTTCTTTCTTTCTTTCTTTTTTTTTTTTTTTAAGCCAGCTGGAGGTAGCTAGGCTGCTAGAGGGAGTAGACCCAACCTCCAGTTTATTGGGAGAATGTTTTTAGATTCAGTTTCCTATACTAGTTAGGAAGAGGAGATCAAGGGTATCCTAGAGGCTGGCCAATGGAATATCCTAGGTAAAGTTGAAACTAGTCAAAGAATCTGGACTGGCAAGAAAGTCTGAGAGTGGATGATTGATTAGTTAAATATGGGGATAAGTGAGTGACAAAAAAGAATAACTTAGCAAGTACATATGTGTCTGATGGAGGAGTTTCATGGATTAACATGGATTAACACAGTCATTGGAACTGACATAGTTTGGCAGGAAAAATACGTTTCATAAATAAATCATTTGAAGGATCTTTTTATCTAACACCCTGAAAAACATGTAATTATATTTAAATTGATTTTGCAAACACCTAATCCTGACTGGAAGCTGGGGGTACACTAATAAATAAGCTCTTAAACCTTGCCTTTAAGGAGCTGTGTAAAAGTCCAGGATACCTTCTGGTCTCTCTCTTCCTCATGCAGTTGTGTGAAGCAACATGTGTGGATTAAGAATCTCTTATTCACCAGGGGCCCATTACTGGAGCTGGCCTTTATTGGAGAGTTAGGCAGAAAGCTCATTACAGAAAACCAGCCAAGTGCTTTGAGGTCTTTTTGCCTTCTTTCTCCTCCTTCTTCTAATGGTCTGCCTGGAAATTGACAAAGCATAATAGCTATCAAAAGTATGTTGCTTAATGTAGCTCTCAGAGAAAACTTTTTTTTGTTTACTGTGGGTAATTATTCCTTTTTTTGTTGTTGTTGTTGCAGTTAGTGCCTATGAATTCCCAGCTTTAATAAGCTGACAATTTTTATCCTTACGTAGAAAAGCAAGAGTGCAATAAATATGTAAACAAAGAGATAAGTAAATACCAGTAGAAAGTAAAATGCCCAACACGTATATTAGAGATTTTGGTTGATCAATGCATTTGTGGATCATAATTAGATGTACATTACGTTTCTCAGATTTTGAGATAAAAGTAATTTTATTTATCACACGGAGTTAAGCCTTTCAAGGGACTGTTTCAAAGTGTTGGGTATATTATCAGAGGACTGCTACATCCTCCTGAAAGTAGTTAATTTTATAGCTCTGGGTACTTACTAAAGGCCACTTTGTAAGGTTTGGACAAGTCACTCCTTCCTGTCCCCCAGTTCAGCTTCAAAGCTATCAATCCTATGGAACTCTATTTTGCCTAACTAAACTCTTATAGGAAAAGCTGTAATTTTCTTTTAAAATTATAAATAATAAAAGTAAATATAATATGCAATATGAATATTCTCCTATACATTTATTATTCCAAGAAATTCTTACCTTGTTATATGAGGAAGATGACATCTGTCAGATGAAGAAACCAAGCACCAACTTGATAAAGTACACATATTAAGTGTCACGTGAAAAAAATTAAGCTGCAGTTCACAGATTCCCATTCTGAAGGCTTTGTCATATAATGAATAAAATCAGCATGTCTGTCGAGGTGCCTCTTTTCTCCATGATAGCTCTAAGTTTGATGTTATTAACCTCGTTTTACTAATGAGGAAATTAAGGCTGAGAGCAGTGAGATAACTTGCCCAAGGTCCCACGTTCACTAAGGTGCGGTAGAGAGAACTTCAAACCCGTGACTGACTGTCCTGAGCACTGTCTTCCTCACTGTGTACCTGGCTGGCTACTAAATCTCAGGAACTCTGCATGGGGCAGATTTTAGGTAAAACCATTGTTGCTGTCAGTGAAGGATTCTTCTGTGTGTTTCCTGGAACATTTAAAAATATCCATTATTCAGAATGCAATGGCCACCACAATTACTGAATCTTTTAAGCAAGCAAGGTCATAGATTTCCAAGAGAATGTCTACATCCTCTTCATTCTTGTTTCTGAGGGCTAATGTATTCATAACATTTAATTTATTAAGGTCAGTCCAAACTCTACACATAATGTAGAGGGAATATAAATATATTCCATTGACACATATTCTTTCTACCTCAATTACTGGTAAATAAAATTTAAATACAGATAAGCTAAGAGATTATGCTTAATATTTGATTTGTCTGTTAGATTTAGTATAAATATTTTAATATCAAACTTCTGTAGAAATAGAAGGCACATACAATTTGTTTTATACTTGAAATAACTCCATATGTATCTTAATATGGAATCGTCAGTTTGTAGTTGTCATAGTGCATTAAAAATGAGAGTAATTAATAATGTTTCTTATTTTAGTTTTTAGGATACAGACCCTGGATGTCGAAGCCAGTCTTTTCTGTTTTTTTGTTTGTGGTTTCTTTGGGATTTTGGTTAATTACAAATTTTCCCTATTGTAATTTCCCCATCTCCTATGCAAAAATACCAATAATGATTTGCCACCAATTAAACTGATTCTTAGAACTGATGATGATATGATTCGGGGGAAACATAATACTCCACATGAAACAGTAGCAACACAAAGAAAGACGAAAGTATGTCAAATTTGTTTCCAATAAAATAAAATAAAGAGTGAGTATAATTGTTTATTATTGGCAATTTATATTCTAAAATATTAGAGGTAGAAAAGACTATGGAGGCCGAATGTTAATTGTGTTTGCTAGGATAATAATTATCAAATTAAGTAATATTTTTAATGTCTTACTTTGTCTCATTCAAAGGACCTCAATTGTGTGTATGCAAACCCACAACAGAGGTCAAGTAATTGCATTTTTAACCCCTCAGTTATGCATGCAGAATGATGCATTCATATTTTCTATATGTTTGCAATTTAGAAGAGTCTTTCAGATGTCCAGCTTAAGGACATTCAAATTACAGAAAATAAAGTCAAGCTTTTGTAAATTATATTCAATGCAGAGTCATCAGATTTCTCTAGCCTGGTGAGGAGCAGCTTACTATAGAGAAAAGTACTTAGATACCATTTATTAGATATTTGATTTAATTTTCTCACATGGAAAATGAAACTAATAAAGCTACATGCAGGATTCTTTGTGAAAGTTAAAAATAAAACGTTAAATCAACCAATACTTATTAAGAGCCTACAATGTGCTAAACACAGTGCAAAGCAATTAACAGTGTATCTGGCATAGACTAGGAACATAGTAAATAGGAACCTTTATTAATAACTTAATAAATGTTTTCTATGATTAAACTTTTTGTAACCTTTGGTTAGTCTGTTTTCAGCAGTGCACTGGTCTTATAGTGAAGTCTGCCTAGTAACCTTGTTTCTTTGGGGATCTGACCATGTAGATTCATGAAAATTTACATGATAGTTTCAATTCTTGGCTAAATCTACTGTCTTCCAGAGAGAGTCATGAAATTATGTTCTCATTCAAATGCCTATAACATAAAATAAATCTCAGTGACCCTGTTGAAAGCTAACCAGCCAAAACCACCCCTTGCCCTTCTGGATTTAAAAATTTTGATATTTCAAGTTTTTTATTTGTAAGGGAAGCTGTAAGAGCATTTCCAGTGTATGCGTATTCTTTTTCTTATTGAACATTGAATTTATGATTTAAGAACTAGAAAAAGAAAATGAGTTGATTGGAGAAATTGTGAGGTATCAAGCTGATCAAGATGAATTGAGAGGGTACATCAGTGGACCGAATGATTTTAAACTAATTGCAGGATTGATTTAAGCTTCGGTCAAAATGATATATTTTTTTTATCTATGGAAATTGAAAGAAACAATAAAAGGAAGAAAAATTACACCTTAGTTAATACTATTAGAATTGGTTATTCCTAGGAAGCAAAGATGCCTACTCAGTTTAGTATGTTCAGTAAGCATTACTAAATGAAGCTGGGCAGGTATATATGGCCTAAGTATGATATTAAGCACTGGAAAATCAAATGGATCAAATGGATTCATGGAGCTTGTTGGAATTTTAAGGTTTTATACTGCATACAGTTTGGTACACTGTGCCATAGAATGTCTCCCTAGCTCTAAGCTCCTTGAGGACAGACTGTATTTTTGTATGTTTTTATATTCTCCATAGCTTTCAGTGATCTCGATAAAGAGCAAGCTCTCCATAAATATATATATATTTTTTAATATATATTTTTTATATATTTTTGTGAAATAACCCTTGGTTGACCTCATAGACTGCAAGGACCTTGTCAGCTTACAATTCCTTATTTTTTATACCTACAGCTCCTAGTCTTCATAGATGGTCTTGCATCCAAGTACTAACCAGGCTCGACCCTGCTTAGCTTCTGAGATCAGACCGGATCAGTCTTATTCAGTGGTCATGGCCGTAGACTCCATAAATATTTGTTAACCAACAGTCTGCCTGCCAGGCTGAAGACATTAAATAAAACCTAATTTCAGACATCTCGCAGCTTTCATATTCTGTTTTCTAGTTTTCCTTTATTCATGGTCCAGAAGAAAAGCATCTTAATTTAAAAGCTGCTTGTGATTCTACATCAGTAGAAGTCCTGTCAGCTTTGCATCTCTGCCCTCCCTACATGCTGGCGCTGCAGGACTCACAGCCCATCTTCACAGCAGGGTGTTCTTTAACTCTGAGCAGTTAAATCTGATTTCTTTCCAATAGCCTATCTTTCTGTCCTGCGTGCTTGCTCTTAATTAATGAAAGGTAAAGAACTGTGGCAATGCTGCCTTTTTTGTCAAATCCATTTATCTATTCTTTCCCATACAACCCAGAAACTAGAGGATCAGAGACAACTTCCAGTGGCTGTCTGTAGTATAAGAAAACAATACATCTAGGAAGTAGTAGTTGCAATCTGGGTCCATTAAATTAGCATGTGCTTCTATATTGGCTAGAAGTATGTGACTTGGAGTCAAAAGAAGTGGATTTGAATTCTGCCTCTGCCATTGGATGTTGTGTGACTGTAGGTAAATTACTTATCTGCTCCTTCTTATTTTAATCTTTTTTTTATGATTAAAAATCTTACATAAAATACTTAAGCTCTTTGAACTTCAGTTTCCTTCCAACAACAAATTAAAAAGAGCAGCATCTGTCATATAGATTTGTTTTAAAGATTAAATGAAATAATCCATGTAAAGTATTTATACCTAGTGCAGTTTGCCTTCAATAAATATATTTTATTATTGCTGTTCTTCTTTCTATATCACCTTTGTATTATGATCCACTGTATGGCTCTTTGTATGTCATCAGTATATAAATTATTTTATAGCTCAGTGTCAATTTTTCTGCCTCATTCACCACCATATGATCTAAAGTGAATCTTCTTCTCTTTCTCTCATCTCTCATCTCTCATCTCGCTCTCTCTCTCTCTCGCTCTCTCTCTCTCTCGCTCTCTCTCTCTCTCTCTCCTTTCTTGTTACTCTAGTTCTTGTAGGTTCCATGAGTTTTAGGTTTCAGGGAATCAGGTACTCCATTTTCTTATTGCTTTGGTTTTGTTGTTGTTTACTTCTCATAGTTTCTTTTCTTTTTGACTTTCCGAATTGGAAACTGTACACTTGAACTTGATGGAAAGTAAATCTGCTGTAAGTCAGAAGGTGACCTCTGTAATGAAACTCTAGCAATAACTACAGAAACTCTACCATCTTATAAATCAATAGAGTTCACCTTTCTATTCTAGTTTAAACTTATTTTGGATAGTCCTTGGATCATACAAAATCTCTCAGGTCTTTAACTGTTGTTGGAAGAGACATGCCAATCTCTCCATTACAAAATCTGCGGATACCAATACTCTTCTTTTGCATAGCATTCTGCTCAGAGGCAAGTTTGAGTCAGGGACAGCTGTATGCACTAAGACCGCTTTTGTGAGAGCAACCGCACCTCGTGTTACTTTCTTTATATAGGGCTACTGTGAGAGTACCCTGTAAGGGGAACAGTTTGAGTTTGGGTGCCAAATCACTCGTGCTGAGTAAGATTTATTTGAGTGATCCTAGGAATGCCTGCTGCCCAACTCTTGTAAACCTTGGGGACGGTAGAGATCATGAGCGGCCTCTTTCACTGGGAGTAGGAACCATGGGTCCCTTCTTACTCATTGCTAGGAAACTCATAGAGAATCTCCCATAATCATTCTTTGGACAATCCTGTGTGCCACTCACAATTAGTTAATTATGAGATCTAAAATTAGTAACTAATTATTAGATCTAATAATTACTAACTTAAAATTATCAGACCTAGCAATGACTAATTAATGGGCCTAATGACAATTTATGAACCCTTAATAAAGCTGAAATTGAACAGGAGGTGGAAATCATGTTAATAATGTGGGGAAACAATAAGAGATGCACTGAAAGCAAAGGTTTAGAGTTGCTGTGATAGGAAATGAGGATCCGTGGAAGGTTCTGAGTCAGAAAATTGCACAACAAAGACAGTTTTGGGAGATCATCGGTTTAGCAGCAATAATCAGTTAGGTAGGCGATGGTGAGAGTGAGGGGAGACAGTCGTTCGAGAGCCTGGACTTAAAGTAGCAATGGATGAAATAGAATAAACATTAAAAGGAAATGATGTACAGACATCGTGATCAACTGAAATCCAGGGGTGACGGAAGGACAGCAAAATGGTTGCTTTCCAGGCTATAACAGGTTGGATTTAGCCAGTTTGTAACTGTCTGACAGAAGAACATGTCAAACGATCTTTTTTTTTTTTTCCGGCGAGGCAATCCTTGGTTTATCTCACAGATTGCAAGGACCTTGTCAGTTTACAATCCCTCATTTTTAAAAATTTTTTACGCCTACAGTACCTGGTCTTCGTAGGTGGTCTCCCATCCAAGTACTAACCAGGCCCTACCCTACTTAGCTCCCGAGATCAGACGGGATTGGGCTTGTTCAAGGTAGTATGGCCGTAGACTTAAACAAGCTTCTTTTGTTAGGGTAGGCCACTGCAGTGGAGGAAATTTGCTAAGGGGATATTTAGAAGAGTGACAAGGAAGCCCAAAGATAAACTTCAACAATTTTTACAGGTATGTTTTGTTTAATTTTAGGTTTCTGGACTCAGACAGATTTGGGTTTTAATCCTGTTCCTACTTGTTACGTTTTGTACTAATTTCTACATTTCTTTGAGTTTTAGTTTTCTTATCCATAAACTGGAGAGGGGGTAGTAACCACTACCTAGGAGACAATTTGTAAGTTAACGTGTTATAGTATATAAATATATGTACTGCAGTATTAGGCATGATAAGAACCAATAATTGAAATCTGATAAAAATATTACATATTCAGTTCCTCGTGGTTGGTAGTGAGTATTACAGAATGTTGAAATTAGGAGTTGGAAGTTGGAAAAGTCAGGACATCTCTCTTTCTCTATAAGGTCTGGAACTTTAAAAATAACACTATCTGCTTTTTGAGTACAAAATTGGAGTTATTGTTTAGATGAAAAAAATTCCGGCTTTTTACCCTGGACATAGAGAATTTTTAAATCCCTTGGAGATCACTAGTGGAACTTGCAAAAGAAAGGAAATTATAATGATAAGCTGGTCATAAAATCTATTATTAATTTGTCTTCTTTGATAAAAGTTATTTATTAAGATCAGCGCAAGTTTCACGGAGTCCCCACTGCCTTAATGTTGCTCTCTTCTTTAAAGAAAAGTCATAAGCTTAATCATGCACTAAAGGATTTAAAAACTGCAACTTCTCAGAACTGACAAAATACTTTTCTGCCCCACTGACTGACAAAAAATGCAAATAATAATTCTGCATTACTTCCCCAGGACATCCTATGGGATAACTAGTTAATAAATGCCAACAGCATAAAATTAATGATTAATTATGAAATAAATGCTAAGCACTATTGTTATTTATTTCTTGCCATCATAGTTATCTCGTTTTAGGAGCCTAGACCTTCTTTTTCTACAGCTGCAAAAAATGCATTTGATAATTATGAGAATTAATCAAGCCTCAAACTGGATTATAGTGGTGGCAGACATCCTTAATTACAGGCAATGGGAAGCGAAGGTCATTGCTGGTTTGAATCCAGCATAGGTCAGTGCAGCGAAAAAGCCATTAACAGCTGAATGTGATTTTGTGTTCTGAACAGAATAAATTGCTGCCTCGGCCCAATTTCTTAGTAAACATGTGTCCCACATCCAAGCTAACAATCACAAAATGGACCAACTGGCCCCTTTGCTGGCAGCCTCGATAAGCAGAGGTCCTCAGCCTTGGCTTCGCATTAGATTCACCTGAAGAGCTCTGGAAATGCAGATGCCCAGACAGCACCCAGGTCAATTAAATCAGGATCTCTAGGAGTAGAACTCAGGCACCAGTTTTTTTGTTTGTTTGTTTTTTATAACTCTCTAGGTGATTCTAAAATGTGCAGCCACATTTGCACACCACTGCTCCAGAGGAAAGAAAAACCAAAATGAAACTCCACCTTAACACATGGTTCTCCATGATAGCTTTGCAATGAACCACAACCTAAGGCAGAACTATTTATTCCAATGATGTCCATGTAAGGTAAGTCCTGTAGATTTAAAAAAAAAAAAAAAAAGGCTTTAGTTTATTTGAATACCTAGTTGATAGCTCTGAGGTCTATTAAATTTTTTAAAAAATGATTTGTAATCTGAACTCCAGTCACCACTTGAATATTTGATATTATAACCTGCCTGAAGATATGGACATTTGAGGCCTATAAAAGGTTTCTGAGGTTTCTGTACTCATATCTATTTATCACACTATTGATGCACAATTTAGATATTTGCCTACAGACAGGAAATATTTGCACTTAGTCTCTTAATAGGAGAAATACAAATGAAAAATGCTTGATTTTTCACCTGCCATCTTCAGTTTAGGTCAATGAGCAAGAGATATAGCTCCCCCAAACCACCATTTTCAGATTGGTGAGTGACAAAAAAGTGGGTGCTACAAGAAATCACAGTTACAGAGTGTACTTGGAAAGGAAGCTAGATAAACCCATGGAGAGTGCTTAGTATCTCAAGTGCTCTAGCAGCAGTCCTCAACCTTTTTGGCACCAGGGACCAGTGCTCCTATGAGAACCTAATGCCTGATGATCTGAGGTGGAGCTGAGGTGGTGATGCTAACGCTGGGGAGCAGCTGCAAATACAGATGAAGCTTCACTTGCTTTCCTGCCTCTCACCTCTTGCTGCGCAGCCTGGTTCCTAACAGGTTATGGACTGGTACCCATTGCAGCCCAGGGGTTGGGAACCTGTGCTATAAAGCTCCCTGAAACTTTATGCAGTTCAGCAGTGTCTTCTCTCTCCATTTTGTCCACAATGTTATCATTTATTCACAAGAGTCGGAGCAGTGGCAGGGATAAGCCAGACATGATGGCATTCTCTCATTTCCTACCTCCTAGAACAGCTCTGTGTTTGGTCACCATGACTGCACCCAGTGACTGAAGTTCAAGAGACAGCCAGTTGTCAGGACTAGAGAAGGAAATTCTGTACAAATAACTTTAATTCTCTTCTATAATTCTCAGAATTCAGTGTGGGTATTATTATTCTTAAAGCAAACATCTCAACTTCTTTCTAGACACTGAAAAGCTCATAGGATTTTAGAATAAGAAATTCGACTTCCCTATTTTTTGGACGAGAAAACTGAAATCACTAATCACACAGCTAGTTAGCAGAAGAGCCAGAATTCAAACCAAGTGCTCCTTCCACTATTGTAGCTGCACCTCTAAGAACAGCCACACCTCTCATTGCCTAAATTGTTTCTAAGCACTAACCTGCCTGTGACAACAGGGTTAGTGATTATAAGCCACGAGGACCCCTTGCTCAGGGTTTGAGATAAGGTCATGTCACCTTTCCTGTGCTTTTTTGGGTTTCCTGTGTTTACATTAAAATTTCACAATTTAAACATTTTCTGTAAAATATCTGAGCTCTTCAGAAAAATATGGGGGCGGGGAGGTTGGTACAGTTATGCAAGAAGCAGATCTAATAATCACAATTGGAATTGTAATACATTTTCCTTACTCGAGAGATTATATTGGATGGAAACATACCTCTAGTAAAACTATTGGGCCACTACTAATATACTCTAACATGTACAATAACTTAAAAACCTTTAACGCAAGATGCCAACAGTGGTATTTTGCATTATAATTTATAAGCTTAATAGTGCTTTGAATTATGTACATACATTAAACATTATAGCAGAATAATGGAAGGGAAAGGCAAGCATGTATATTCTTTTTTTAAAAAATAGGAGTTAAGTCAACATAAACATTCAGTATTCCAGCAGTGCATCATCATTAGATTTTCTGATTTTATGATTATATCAAATTGCTTCTATAATGCTTAATTTCTCATATTACATCTGATGTTGCTTTTTAAAGTTACTTGAGTAGCTGATACAGGTAGATGACCGTATAGTATATTAGAATGTAATTGCCTTTTCAACAAGCCTTAATTTTAAAGTTAAGGAAAAAAAAGCTGCATCTCATATCAAATCCATGCTCCCTTGGATCTTATGTACCAGTGGATGAATATGATAATAAATAATGTCATATGAGGTCAGAGATAAATGATATCAAGAAAAATCCAGCAGGGCTTGAAGTGGTAGAATTGATAGGGGGGTGCTTTGTAGATAAGTTGGTCAGAATAGGATTCTCTGGCAAGGTGATGTTTGGCAGAGATTTTAATAAAGGGACCAAGAGAGCTATGTTGCTGTCTGGTAGAAGAGCATGTTCAGCTTAATAGATAATAAATAATATTTAACATTTCAAAATTATTAAGAAGAAGTTTTTTAACATTCAAGTTTATTAATCAGTTCTTTGTTGCAGTGACAGAAAAGAAATTTGGTAAAAGCATATTGGATAGTTCATAGATGCTCAGAGGATTGGAAAACTTGGTGCAGATATATACAGCCAGGAAAAAGTGGTCAGATGAAACACACATAGCCACTGTTACCAAGAACTAGAACCCTAGCAGCTGGACTCCTATTAGTATTGAGCAGGGAACTTGAGCTCACAGCAACCCATTTAGCCACCAGAGAATATTTTCTGGTCTTTACTTCTTTGTATCTCTTTCTCCCTGGTAGAAATCCAGTACTACCATGTCTGATTAGTGGAGCCTAGTTCATATATATAGGCCCTCATTGTAAAGAACGCAGGATGGTGAATTGTTAGCATTTTCAGCTTTTATAGTTGTGGAATTCCACAGACACGGGAAGAGCTTTATCTGCTAGATGGTTATAAGGAATTATAAATTCTGCTACAGCAGGGATCTCCAACAACTCAAATATTCTTTAACAGTAATCACTTTTTTATTATATTGTCCTTAGCCTCAAAATAGTTAATATCATTTTTGTATTTATAAAGATGACCTGCTTATTTAAAATATTAAATATCCAGAGTAGCCACTATGTTTGCATGAACTTCAATACTTGGATGATATAAGGGGGTCTTGATGAGACAGAATCAGAATTTCACTGCACCTAAAATGACTTAGATTATATATAAAGATGGGTATGTCGAGTTTACTTTGAAATAGATTATTAGGTTGTTGGATAAATGAGAAGATACATTGAAGTAGGTGCATTGCATATGTAAATATGTTAGGTATATGTAACTCATTTCACTACTCTATATATGCAAAAACATTAACATCTAAATCTCAATTACTCCAATACCCAGACCATTTTGTGGGGCCTCAGTCTACTCCCAAATATTAAGTCTCCCTTGGTAATGTTAGATCTCTCCAGCATAGTGGCATCACATGTGCTCTCGAATGCCTCTTATGTGCTCATGCCGATTCCTGGCTATCCCACCACGGCCTTGGACATTGGAGACTAATAGGTACAAATATTTTCTTCTGTTTCCCTCCCTTAATTTTCAGCTGGACCTCAAAGCAGCACTGAATAAGCTCAGATTCTCATAACATCTTTTGTGAACATAATTGCAAGTTTCTACCCTAAACTCTTTTTTTAAAGAGGGTTAAAGCTACTAAGTTAATCAGTTCAAGTAAGGGAAAAATGCAATGTCTGTTACTTTCAGAATGTTTATCAACACTTTCTTTATAGGTCTTTGTCTTAGTAATACCATCACCATAAACAACAATAAAATGTCCCTTTTCTTCTTCAATCAAAAAATTTAACCCCCTCTCTTACATCTGTAGATACAAATAGACATCTGCAGAAAGCAATCAGGTTTAAATTTAGCTAAGACTCCGATACTCCCACAGTGATAAATAATAGAAAACGTACTTTGTGATGACTAGCTGTACAAATTGTGTGTTTGGTTCATATGAAAGACAACTAAGTAATTGTATGAACTGATTACTTAGTTGTCTTTTACTCTAGCTAATGCACAATCTCAGGTATTCATATTACCCAAGGTCTTTGTTCCAGCAATTGTATTCAAATTCAGACTGGGAAGTAATGGGCTTGTGATTTAGTTAAATAAAATTGTTAAAATATGACCTTAACAACAGGAATGTACCAGTTCAGATCAGAAACAGATCAATAAAGCAGAAAAATCAGCTGTTTCCTAACTGAGCCTCTTTGCTTAGCGGTTTTTGAGCAATTAGCTTGGGGGGGAAATGGAATGACAAATTCATAACCACACGTAGTTGAACACCTTTATGTGTGCAGATTCTTCAAAGAGATAAAATTACATTTAAAAGCACTTTTTAATTTCTTTCATAATAACTTATTATGGAAAAGAAAAGGGATGAGTATTTGTACTGCCATTTTATAGATAAGGGAGCCGAGTTTCTGACAAAATAAAAGGTGACTAAACCTCTAGACTGCCAGTCTCTGACCTAAAACTCTTCTTGCAGTCTATATTATAATGCAATTTAAAATATGGACTCTATATAACTAACTATTCCTCTCGTTTATATGTTAGTATTTTGATAACATATATACTTTCCATCTTGATTTCTTATTATTTAAGTTTTTTAAAAACTTTGTCTTATCTAAACTTTTTAGCTAAATCTTGAATTTAGTATTTTGTTCAACATGAAGGCATTTTGGGGTTTACAAGAACATGGATTCGTATATAATGGAATTTAGTGTAATAGTTCTATCAGGCTCTATGAGTATCTTATTTTCAGCATTTCTGTACGATTGTTGTAAATCTTTGCTTTAATATTATTTCTCCTAGAGAGTATCCCATGCCAGGTTAATTGACAATTTACTGTTTGCTTTGACCTAGAAGCAGATATTGTCCTTCATGCACTGTGCAGGGTCATCAGAATATATTCTAAGCTCCCTTTTGTAAAACTAAACTGGACATGGTATCTCTCAGTTTCTTCAGCTAATGGATATGATTTTGTCTTTCCCAAATAATTACACATATTATACAGGTTTAACAGGTTGTAAAGACACAAAAACTTGCCTTTGAGACTTGGCAGGTTTGTATTACTATCTTTTCTCTTCAAATCTAATACTGCAAAAATATAAAAAAATAAAAGAACATTTTTTACTCCAGTGTAACTTACATGTCTCAGAGGAGTTCATGGTGTCTTCAATTTTCACAACAATATTCTTGTGATATAATTGGGGAAATATTTTAATATTCTGTTTGTTATTATCAAGAAATATTTTTAATTTAATTGTATTATTAGTTTCAAGTATACAATACATTGATTAGACATGTATGTAGTTTATAAAATGATCTCCCTAATTGCTCCTTCTCTCCTCTGGTTTTCCACCTAGCCATTACATTAATGCTAACTGCATTCCCTGAGATGTGCTCTCCATTCCTGTGACCATCTATCAACTACTAATTTGTACCTTTTTTAACCCTTTACCTCTTTCTCCCAGTCCTCAGCTCCCTCCCCTCTGGCCATCACCAGATTGTCCTCTATATTTGTGATTAACAAATATTGACTGAGATTTTATTACACTAGGGAAGCAGGAGGCAAAGATGTTTAAGGTTGCATAAACCTCAAGCACACTTATATGCTAGGTGGGGTAGAGAAGACTTATTCACTATAAGAAATAAAAATGTAAAATACATGCTAAGTATATTGAGTGATGCTCATGTTATAGAGATCCTTCCACTTATAACCTTTCAAAGTAGGAAATGTTATTGATATGAACCATGCTAGTGGCCAGAGCAAAAGCATGCCAACCTGGCATGCCAGCAACAGATGGTGTCGATGGTCTCTTAGAGAAGGCATTCTGGCATACAAATAGATGGGACTTCGAGAAGCCTTTCAGATCCTAATGATTGTAAATTTCTGTAAATGCCAACATAACTCATCAAAGTATACCAAAGACTGAAGTAGTTGGAGAATATGGGACTTAAGATATACTTCAATGGAAGAGTTATGTGTATTAATACATAGCAGGAAAAGGGAATGAAGTGAACAAGAAAATAGAGATAGATATGTGAGTGGCCACTTGGGGAATACCAAGTAGACTCAATAGGATTAAGTGTAGTGTTTCTTTAGATGTTTAATGCATTATAAATTTGATGACCAAGTAGATAGAGAGCAGATTGAAAGTTTGAAAATAGAGAGAGATGCATGCAAAAAACTGTATTAAACATATGAGATCTGTTACTGAGAGCAGGTAGAAATCAAGAAAACCAGTTTTGGGTGAGAAAAAAAGGGAAATACATTTATTAAGCATCTACTGTATGCTGGTTTTGTGCTTAGCATATAGTTCTTCATTTGATTTCAGAAACTACTGTCAGATATAAGTCAGATGTCATAAACTCATGGACAAAGGTCATATTAAAGGGAAGGGAAAGAAAGAATCAGTTTTAAATTGATAGGACTTGAAGTCTCATGTTATGGGGTAAAAGGGGGATGGATCAAAAATCTCAAAGTTTTTGTAACTGAGTTTTAAGGCACAAATAATCAAGTATTGGGAGAAGGAAGGAAAACAGAAATGACAAAGATAAAGAGCTTGAATAGAAGAAAAAGAATTGGGATATGCAGAGTAATAGAAACCCAGGATGACAAAGTTTTAATATTAAAGGGAACACTTTCACCTAAGAGCCCTGTTTATAATTCAGGTTCCTCAGATTCCAGTACTGTCATCTATCCAATTACTAATTTGGCTACTGGGATTTGAAATAAATCTGTTTCTTTTACCTATAAAGTTAACTTCTTAGGTAGAAAAAATGGTAGGTCATGACTATTCTATTTTGATAGATTCTGATTTTCCTTTATAATAGAAAAAAATCATTAAATCATTACTACAAAACAACAAAACATTAACAGTCCCACCTAAGCCTTCATTAACATCATCTTTTCCAAGAACCTCTTTCTAATTCTTTTTTTCTGTTTGTTTGCCTTATCGCTCTCTCTCAGTTCCTGGGGAATAGAGCCAATGAAAAACCAAGGAAGCAGACTGAAAAAATAAAAAGAAGACCTTATTATTTGGATAGCATGATATAATGGTATCTTAGTTACTGCCTATTATATCCCCAACTGTGTCATTTAGTACTCTGAAATCACGAACTCCAGTTGATGCACACAGATGGGAGACTGGAGAGCAAAATCACAAACTCTGGGAAATCTGAGTGTAATGTCATCAGTGAATCTTTACTGCAAATTTAACTGTTCTAGTGAAAATATTTTCTTTTTTCAGCAGTAAGGAAGGGGCTTTTCATGTTGAGGCCTCAATCAAAGATAAAAAAGACTATTGGTTAATTGATTATGTAACCTTATTACTTAAGTTGGTAAAAAAAAAAAAAAATCTTGATTTTTGTTCCTAGATCAATGTAAGTCAAAACGGGTATATTTTTGTCTTTAATAAAATAAATGTTAGCTAAAAATGGTGGGACATTTAGTTAAAAGAAGAGGTAACTGTATTTCTGTGCAGTTTTAGCATCAGACTTATTATTTTAAAGTAAAGAATTAGTTAAATGGCTACTTTATAACATTCGTGATATGATTTATTATAGAAAGGAGACCCTTCAAAAAGTGACATGATGGGGAAATTAAAGCTATGTTTATATCTTTAACAGAGTTTTACATTACGAAGTGACAAATACTTATTTTGTTAGTCATCGTCTTTAATTGTGCACATAGCAAATGAATATCCAAATTTAGGATATGCAGTTTGAAAATGTATATTTACTATTGTAATTGAATATGTATTTAAAGTTTTCTGCACTTTTGTCTCTGATTGCAAAGCAAAGCTACATACTTGCTGTGAACACTGACCTGCAGTTTAATTCCATGAGAGCTAGAAAAGAGAATTTATGGTAGGTGACCAAAACTACACATATTGGTAACATATGACAATATATATTAAAATGATCATTTTTTGATGTTTTCTAAGTAAAATATTTACTTTATGTTTAATTTCTAACTAATGCTAAAAAGGGATATATTTATATTTGTTCAAAGAACACCTGGGATGAAAGAGGGTAGGATATTATTTTTTCTGACATATGTGAATCAAACTGGATTTGAAAAAGACAATACCTAGTGTATAGGTAGCACTCAATAAATATTTATTCAATAATTGACTGTAAAATACTTAATCATCCTGTATTCTTTCTAGTGATAAACTTAGTATTCCTCCAATGTATTTCTTTTACAATGACTGTAGAGCAGACTATGAAACCTGAAATAAGGAGATATGGTAGGAAAAAAGCAATGATATTTTTTGGGGAAGTAAAGCTATAGTACATGATTCTATTTTAGCCTATGCATTGAAGTTTGGGAAAGACCATTTATAAAAGAGCGGACAACAGAAAAACTACAAGCTTGGGAGCTGCAGAGCTTATGAGAGCAATAGCATTTGTAGTTGAATTTACGCATGAGAGCATTGGTTTCTAGACTTAGCTGTTGTTCTCCTGTAATACAGATGAAAGCTTTCCTGTTCTGGTTGACTTAGGTCTAAGGCAACTTGGAGCTATGCTCTCTTGGCACCCAACTCTCTCTATGACAGCCATACAGGGGCTCTAAAGTACAATGTTTGAAAACAACTGCACGAGAAATAAGCTAAATGGGCTACACAGAAACATAAATATTTGTTGACTAACTGAATGAATATATGAATACTTGAATAGACTCATCTACTTGATGAGATAATGGCAATAAAGATGATGATGATGATGCTAATGATAATGTGATAAAACACTAAATGCTTTCTATGCACTACACATTGTTCTAAGTGCTCTTATTTATTTAATGCTCACAATTAACCAATAAGAAATATACTATTATCATCTCCATTTTACAGATGAAACTGAATCACAGAGAGGTTAAGCAACTTGTCCAAGATCACAGAGCTAATAAGTGGTCATATTCATGAATAAATCTTATTGATTAATATTAATATACTCAATAGATAATTGGTTAATGTGCTAAATTAAACTAAATAAGTACTTATCTCCTTTACATCTATATATATCTGCATCTATATCTCTACCATGTGCCTAATAATGTGTAAAGCATGTAGAGACATCAAACGAAGAATAAAACAGTTCTTCCTTGGAAGCACATATAGTTTTGTTAGAAAGATGCACTTACACCTAGTGCAATCCAATTCAACATTTATTTGATTTGTTTAATGTCGAAAATAAAGGCAGTGAGAAGTCAGAGATTACCTGATGAAATCACTATACTCTGGAATAGTTAGAAGGTTTGTTTTGTTTTGTTTTGTTTTGTTTTAGAAAATGAGACATAAAATCAAAAAGTATAAGATAGGTGATATTGATAAAAGAATTTTCTAGGTTGGTAGGAGAATGAGGAAATACATGTATTATAAATACCATATACGCAGGTGCCATTGTAGAGCAAGACCTTAAATTAGGTTTTGGGCTTGGCAACAGAAAAGTTGAACTGAAATAATAATACAGTTTTGGAAAGGTTTTTTAGTCTGCTTGAGCTGCTGTAACAAAAGACTAGAGACTGAGTGGCTTAAACAACAAACATTTATTTCTCACAGTTCTGGAGACTGGAAAATCCATGATCAAGGCATCAGCAGCTTCAGTGTCTAGTGAGAGCCTGCTTCCTGGCGTGAGGATGTCTGATGGTAACCTCACATAGCAGAGAGCAGAGAGAGAAGCTCTCTCCTGTTTCTTCTTACAAGGGCACTAATACTATCATCAGAGCTCCACCCTCATGATCTAATTATCTCTCATCTCCAAATACTATCATATTGGGGATTAGGGTGTCAACATATGAATTTGAGGGAGACATATACATGGAGGGCATAACAGAGAGCCTTGAGCAGAGAGTATAGAGTCTGAGTTCTATTTTGAAATTGATTGTAAATGTTTTGAGAAAACAAACAGCAATAAGTGGGAAGTAGTGTGATAACAGGAGTGCTGTAGCAGAATTAATGTGGTATTAGACATAAGACAAACAGTATAGGGACTGTGTAGACACTGAACTAAAGAAATGTGTTAAGAAGGTATTGTAATAACTCAGGAATGGGTTAATGAACACCCAAATTGGAGTCATGGCAATGGGAGTAAAAATCAGGAAAGAGAAAATCAGGAATATTTTCAATGACTGAATTCAGTCACTTGCATTTGGCCGCAGATTAGAAAGCTCATAGTGATTTTCTACTGAATATTTTCTGAGGTTCAAAAACAACTTTGTAATGTGATAGTCAAATATAGTGGCTTCCAGCTCCGGATTGTTCAGTGTGTTTCAGCTGTAAATCACTGTATAAATACCTTTCAACAGGAAACTCCGGTGTCAAACACAAATTGTATCAAACTGAAGAGATATGGTACTCTCAAAAAATAAATAAAAACAATTTAATAGTAAGAGAATTTGGCACAAATATATTAACTGGAAGTCAAACAATCTACCTGTATGAATCATCTACTATGCCCACATCTAATTATGCTGCCACAAATTAACACTCACTTTAAAAAAACAGCCATAACATTTTTGCGTGTGTCAGAGATATAGTCCTCTTTAATTTTATGGCTTTAATACATGAAGTCATTTTATGTTAGTGGCAAATTGCTGTAATTAGAAAACTATACTCCCATAAATTTTCACTAGAAAAAAATGGTTACTGGTAATTTTGAGATGTTATAACTATTTCATTTTACCTTATATAAATATCATAGGACAGCAGAAGGTGGCAAACTTTTCCAGAGGAAATATCTTGCTATTGTGAAATTTTAAAAAATGCTATAAATGTGTAAGTGTCAAAGTCTGTGCTACACATTTTTTTTTCTGTAATATTTAATTAATGCCTTTACTGCCATCAGTAGCAGCACATTTTTCAATTCTTTGGGTTGGAATCCAAAGTAATATAATTTCTAAATAGTTTGTACTGAAAATTAAAGGTTGACATTTATCACATGGGATAAATTAATGGGAAAAGAGGGTAGTGATGTGCACTAAATCTATGGACCTGTGAATGTGCTCAGCATTATATAATTTCTATCACTGTGCACAGCTTCTCTTCATTAATAGCCTTGGAAGATCCCCATCGCTGGCTCATGGGCTGATGAGGAGTAAAAACAGGGAGAGTGAGAACTTCTCTGTGATGTATTCTACATAAGAGCTGAAAAGGCAAGAGGTGTAAAGAGCTAGTTTTTGTGCCCCGGTGTGAACTTCCATCTGAATTCCAGCATTCTATTGTAATACTCTCTTCTCCCATTCACCTCCTTGCTTTATCATCCCCACACTTTTCAGGACTGGAGGATGAGGCCAAGGATATTTTTTCATTCTCAGGTTCTCACTGAGCTCTGTAGGAAGACAGCTGAGAGGGAGACAAAGAGTGAAGCCAACTTAAAGCTGGATTGGGAAGGACACCATTCTTGGCTTTGGTGTCTTTTCACCTTTCATTTATTTTCTATGATTCCTCTGTTTGTTTTCTTTACAGTATTTGTGGACTGAATTATGTCCCCACCAAATTCATATGATGAAATCCTAACCCTTAGTATCTCGAAATGTGACTGTATTTGGAGATAGGGTCTTTAAAGTGCTGAATAAGTTAAAAGTGAGGCCATCAGGGTGGGCCCTAATACCATATCACTGGTGTCATTATAAGAAAAAGAAATTTCTATACACACACACACAAACACTAGAGATGTATGTATACAGAAGGATGGCGGTGACCATCTATAAGCCAAGGAGAGCCCTGAGAGGAAACCAACCCTGTTGTCACCTTGATCTTGGACTTCCAGCATCCAGAACTATGAGAAAATTCTGTTGTTTAAGCCAGGGGTCCCTAACCTTTTTGGCACCAGGGATGGGTGCTCCTATGAGAATCTAATGCCTGATAATCTGAGAGGGAGCTGTGGTGGTGATGCTAGGGAGTGGCTGCAAATACAGATGAAACTTTGCTTGCTCTCCTGCTATTCACCTTGTGCTGGGTGGCCTGGTTCCTAAGAGGCCACAGACTGGTACCGATTTGAGGCTCCAGTGGTTGGGGATCCCTGGTTTAAGCCACCCAGGATGTGATATTTTGTTATGGTGACCCTAGCAAACTAATATACCAATGTTCTCATGTAACTTAAGGTCCTCTTACGATTGCCTCATTTCTGCCACAATTATCCTCCCACCTACTCATGGAACTTTTTCTGATGGATATAGAGTTATTCATTAAACTAATTTACAGTAAAATAATCAAATCATAGAATTTGACCAAATTGGCCGATAACATTTATCTTGTTATCAGAGCTGGGATGAGAATCTGAATATTTTGAATCAGTCCTAATTTGTTTTTACCACATACTCTTCCTCTTATGACAAACCATTAAAAAGCTGTGAATATGAACGAGGTTTTTCTGGCTTTTCATACTACTTTTACCTAATTGTACTTTAGTATTTGCCATCAGACTGTATCAAAGAGCTCATTGGAACTCAGTGTTGTATTTGTCGTAGTAGAATCATATAAGATGGTCATTCTTGGCATCCCACAATGTTTCCTTGAGGAGGCCCATCAAGTTATGAAGTGTCTGATGGATTGCACTTTTGTGTCCCTGGCCTTTTTTCGGGCTTCCTTTTCTTTTCCCAAACATTCTCTTTTCTTAAACTTATATATGATTTATTTGTGTGTGTGTGTGTGTGTGTGTGTGTGTGTGTCTGTGTCTGTGTCTGTGTCTGTGTGTGTATATATATATTAAAGTAATATATAGTTTACTAATTTAGAAATATTGATATTTTTGACTCATATTTTAAGAAGTTTAGTTCAAACTGCTTACATGCATCCTTGCTGTCAGTATGTTTATAATCAACAAGCAGTTTTCCAGAGAATGTCCACAGAGTGTGCATATGAATTATGACTGTAAATCCAGATTTTACCACAGCACCATATCATTCTCAACCCATAGATCTAGCAACATTCAGTGAAGAACACCATATCTTACCAGGATCAACATAATAGAGTCTCTTAATTTACATCCACACGAAAACTACACACAGATTGGTGTGAGTAGCAGAGCTTAAATACCCTGTAATAGTGTCTGAGACCAGCATAAGAAAAGTTCACTAAGTATAAGCACCCTGAGTTTATATACCTCCGTGTCACTGGTTGATCTTACTGCAGGGCTATATGCTGTTCTTGCACTCTCCTAATGCTTGAAGTTTGGATCTCTTCCCAGAGGCTCTGAAATGCTCTTTGGAAAACAGTTGTACCAGATCCAATATACAGTCATGGCCTAGCAACCCTTTGGAAAATCAAAATCATCTAGCCGCATAAGTCAAATAGCGGACCACTGGAGACACCCACCTATGTGGCCTGATACCTCTATTCCAAGAAATGTGTGTTGATGTAATGAGTGTGTTAATAGGAAAGTTTAGTTTAGATTGATTGGGTAATTTTAAATTGAATTTATTTTCATTGTGTTGTATAATTATATAGTAAATATTAAGTAATTTGGAAAAGGTTACCTCTGATCAATTTCCATATTATTATGTCAAAGTAGTAGAGTTTAATGGAATTCACTTTAGATCTTAAGCTGCTGGCGATATGATCATGCCATCTTCAACTTCTGTCTATATGTTTTGAGATATGTACTTAATAATTCCATGTATGGCATTCGAAAACTCACCCTATGCTACAAATATGCATTTGTGTCAGAAAATGTTGGTGCTCTTATATGTTCTGTTGGTGTACTTTCATAATGTTCAAAAGTAATCACTTGCTATATTGCTTTTTTTTCTTAGTTTTAATTTTTTCAAAGTTATACATGCAGAAAGTTGAAAGAGACAAATAGTTCTTATGAGATTTGTTATGAAAACTAGCAATCTACTTTTCCTTATTCTCACTTTTGGATTATTTTGAGATGTATTTCTGTCTCTAAAGAACACTTTATTGCTACTCTTTAGTTTGTCAAGTTTAGGTATGATCTATCGACTTCCAACTATGGAATCTGAAGCTTTACCTCTCTTTTACCACTCCCACTCTGCACTGCACACATGCCACTTCCCAGCCCATATCCTCTGATAGAATTAAATACAATTGACAGTTGAGCCTTGTAGTGAACCTTGATGATTTTGCTTCCCTTGCACAACTTTATGTTTTCCCTGGAGATTATAATTGTCTGAATATCCTCTCAAGATGTTGAAATATATCACATGTTTTATCAGTTTCATCTTCCTGAAGAAATCCCTTCCTAAGGAGCTTTCTGCTCCTTAGTGTAGTACATTTTAATTTATTGTCCTGAGTTTTTTCAATCTGAATTATTTTCCTTCTTTTCTGTGGCACAGCTATTATTATAAAACTTTCCTCACCATCTCCTGGGAATTTTTTTTTTTTTTTTTTTGCCTCTTTAGTGAGTATGCAGTTTTTTCTTAGTTTCTTATCTTCCTCTTTCTTGGTTTACATGTTCATGTTAATGAAGCTCATTCTCCTACAGATTTCTGAGAAGAGAGGTAAACTCCCAAAATCCAAAGTCTAAAGCAATCTTTACTTTCACACTTAATTTTTGAATCTGGCTGGTATATACCTCCTTCCTTCAGTATTTTAAAGTTATTGCTATATCTATCTATATCTATATCATCTCTATCTCTATCTATCTATCTATCTATCTATCTATCTATCTATCTATCTATCATCATTATCTATTTATCATCTATTTATCATCTATTTATCTATATATCTTTAAAGTTCCAGTTGTGGCTCTTGAAGTATGATGATACTGTTTGTATGTGTCCTGTTTTTTACTATTTTCTTTGTCTCCTGAGCTCTGAAATTTTATGATAATATACTTTAATGTAGTATATTTTAATTTATTGTCCTGAATTTTTCCATTTGAAAGAGCATAAATTGTCCTTTAATCTGGAATATTTTTTTTCTTTTTTCTTTTGACATTCAATATTATTTTATATTAGTTTCAAGTGTATAGCATAGTGTTTAGACACTGATATAGTTTACAAAGTGATGTCCCCAATTAGTCTAATACTCATTGGTGCTATACATTGTTATTACAACATTATTGACTATATTCTCTATGTACTTCACATTGCTGTGACTATTTCGTAACTACCATTTTGTACTTCTTAATCTTTTCCCTTTTTTCACCCAGCCCTCCGACCTTCCCTCCCATCTGGCAATCACCAGTTTGTTCTTTGTATCCATGAATCTGGTTTTGTTTTTGCTTTTGTTTTTCTTTTTTTATCTTTGTTTGTTTGTTCATTTATTTTGTTCCTCAGAAGCTACATACAAGTGAAGTATTTGTCTTTCTCTATCTGACTTATTTTACTTAGCATAATACCCTCTATGTCCATTCATGTTGTTACTAATGGTAAGATTTCATTTTTTATGGCTGAGGAATATTCCATTGCATATATGTACCACAGCTTCTTTATCCAACTGTCTATTGATGGATACTTAGGTTGCTTCCATATCTTGGCTATTGTAAGTAGTGCTGCTGTGAAAATAGGGGTGCATATATCTTTTCAAATTAGTGGTTTGGTTTTCTTTGGATAATGCCCAGAAGTGAAATTGCTATGTCATAAAATAGTTCTATTTTTAATTTTTTGAGGAATCTCTCACCTGTTTTCCATAGTGGCTGTATCAATTTGCAATTCCATCAATAGGGTTCTCTTTTCTCCACATCCTTGGCATCATTATGATGCTAAACTTGTTGTTTGTTGATTTACTGATGATAGCCATTCTAATATGTGTGAGGTGATATCTCATTGTGGTTTCAATTTGCCTTTCTCTGATGCTTAGTGACATTGAGCATATTTAAAATATATCTAGCCATCTATATATGGGGCATTTTCTTTAAAAAATATCTCTTAATGATTTTCTATTTTCATTTTCTATGTTCTTTTTCTGTAATTTCTGTTATTAAGACATTAAACTTCCTGAATTAGTTGTTCTTATCATATTTTCTAATTTTTTTTCTCTAACTCCTTTTCTCTTTATGAGAATTTTATTCAGTTTTATCTTTCAGCACTTCTACTGAGTTTTTCACTTCTGTAATCATATGCTTAATTTTAAAGAGCTTTTTTTTGTCGTTTTGTTTTTGGAATGATTCTAAGAACAGTTTCAGTCTTAATGGATGCAATAAATTATTTTTATCTCTTTGAATATATTAATAATTTTTACATTTTCTTCTCTTGGTATAGTTCTTGTTTCCCCACAAGTTATCTTTTGTATGAAAAGCTTTACTGAGATTTTGGTAATTTTTGTTTGCTGGTCCCATTTAAGAATAGGGATCCAAAAAGCTATTTAAAAGGTCTGAGAGTAAAGTTAGAGCATGTGTACTATAAGTTGTACTGTAGGGTGATATGCCTGGACCTTTTTGGGGTGAAACTCTGTTGTTAGTATCTCCCAGGTCTTTACTCTTGTCATGTTCTCCAAAGAAGACCTTTTGTTAAAACATTTTAAATTTCGTTTTTTAAATTAAATTTATTAGGGTAACATTGGTTAATAAAAATCATATAGGTTTTAAGTGTACAATTCAATAATACATCATATGTATATTGCATTGTGTGTTTACCATCCAGAGTTAAATTTCCTTCTATCACCATATATTTGACCCCCTTTATCATTATCTACTTCTCCCTCCCCCCTTTAGTCTCATAACCACTAAAATGTTGTTCGTGTTCACGAATCTCAGTCTATCCTGTTTGTTGCTTTCAGTTTTATATCCCATATATGAGTGAAATCATATGGTTCTCAATTTTTGTCTAACTTATTTAGCTTAGCATGATAATCTCAAGGTCCATCCATGTTGTTGCAAATGGCAACATTTCATCTTTTCTTATGGCTGAGTGATATTCCACTGTATATATGTACCACATCTTTTTTGTCTAAAACTTCTACATGGAGGTGGAAGATCTAGAAACTGCTGGTGTTCTGAGATTTGAGTAGGAAGAGTAAATTGGTGTCTAAAAACCCAGTAAGCATTTAGTACTTAATCTCTCTGTATTTGATATTGTACTTCTACTCTTAAATCTTTCTGGCATACTACAAATTCTATTAACGTCTCTGATAGTGAAACTTCAGTCTTTTGCTAGGATAGGAGTGAGAATCTTAAGGACTACTGCTCTAAGCAGTCCTCCTTATTTTAGAATACTTTATCATCATTTCCAAAGCAAACTGATATCATCAATTCCTGAGACTTTTAAGGATTTTATTGAATAAATAAGATTTATTTTTGTCATTCTCTCCTATTGCTTTAAGATTCTGTTTCTCAGGTAGTTTATGTCATTACCACTAGCCCATCTATTCCAAAATTTTGCTGCTACTATCTCCTAATTTTCCATCTTCTGCTCTTATGCCTTAAAGTCTCTGTTCCATTATTTTAGAGGGGGTTGAGAAGAAAGCAAATTTGTGTGGTTAATTTTCCACGCTAATACCTAGATATGTCAACATGTATTTGTTATTTATTGCCCTGTTGTATTGTATTTATTTCTGTATGCTACCTTAAATTTTTTTTAAAGGCAGGAAAGAGATAAAATAAATAAACTATCCTGGTTAGAGTTCTACATGTGTCTAAACTCTTCATCATATGAGAGATAATGATTTGGTTTTGTGCTATATTATGGAAATTTGAATTGCTATTAATTTAATTCTTTGGAACACACCTTACTTCATGGTTCTTGAAGCATACCCTAAGATCTCCTTTTATGCATCCCCAGTGGCAACTTTCCTCCTTTATCATTCAACATAGAGCCGACTTTCCTAAAATATGTGTCTATGTGCCTAGTGGCATCTCATCATTTTTAGTCAGGCAAATTGACTTTCTTCCTGGAAGAAATCCAGGGAGCATAGTTGAATTATATGCTAGATTTGGCTGTGCCAAAAAATGTTTTACTTTGAGATATTGGCTGTTCTGAAACAGTAGAAACTTGGTTGTATTAGGAAATGACATGAGTTTAATTGATTTTTAAAAAGCCTTTTCTAAATGTATTCTCAATAATAACCAGAGAGATCTGGTTATTCTCTTTGTATTTCATGCACAGAGGTTTTAAATAAATGACACATGTCATCTGTGCAGTGAGGTGTGTATTGTGCTGAGCTGTCTCAGGGTTGGTCAAGTGTTAGAAAACTTCCTAGACATGTTCTACATTCAAGGGAAAAACATATTTTTGAGAAGTTAATCTTAAACCATGGCTAACCCTTTGGTGGTTTGGTTTGATCTGAGACAATGTATTAAAAAGACATTTTTAAGCAGAAAGCGCCACACCAGTCTTATTTTCTTACATTTATTATTTTCTATGCTGAACTTTGAAATATGTTCTATTTTACCCATGTTACTTTAAAAAGATGCATTTGGAAAAGGGAATGAAAAAGCATTTCATAAGTTTAGGTTCAATCAATTCCTATTTTTAAAATGCGGTAGTGATCCAGACTCCTGTTGGCATCTACCTCAGAGTGGACATGGATGAGTTAGAAGAAGCAGAAAACAAGCACCTGGTCTTCCAGCACTATCCTCATCTGAAATGAAAGTTTTTGAATGAAGGGAAGTTAGCAGGTAAATTTTCATCTGCAAATACCAAACAATAAATCAAAATATATGCAAACATTTAAGGTTTTGCTAAATTTATCTGGGCAGCAGTCGCTTGGATAAACAATACCACCAGTGGGTATTCTAAAGGGATGAAATAACACCAATATCCTATACATGGAAAGTGAGAAGTTTCCTACTGCATATGCTGATTAAATATTGGTAATGCAAAAACTATTTCACCTATATGGAATCTAGTATCTGTGTTTAAATGGAACATGTATTTCAAAGCATAGTGCTTCATCAGAAAATACTTGTTATGTAATTTATGTGATTATAAAATGGTACTGGAAACAATAATTGGACAAGCAGTTACCCCAGCAAAACTTACAGATTAATGAAGAAAATGTAAAAATAATCTTATTTAGGTCCAAACTCCTTATGATGCTAAATAAATCTGCTGCATTATAATTGATTAAACATACTTTTAAAAGTCAGTTTTATTGAGGTGTAATTTGCACAATTAAAATTTATTTAGGTGTACAATTCAATGATTTTAGCAAATGTGTATGGTTATTTAGACATCACAATCATCACATAGAATAATTCCACTGTCCCAAAGAGTTTCTTTATGATCATTTTCAATGAACCTTCTTCTACCTCTGACATCATTCACTGTCTTTTCATACCTACAGTCTGCTTCTTTAAGAATTTCATATGCATCGGACTATAGAGTATAAAGGCTTTTGTGTCTGGGTTCTCTCACAGAGCATACCACCTTTGTGATTTATCTATGCTCTTGTATGTATCAGTAGTTTATTACTGAATAGTATTCCTTTGTATGGATATATATTTATACATTCACAAGTTATTGGATATTTGAGTTATTTCCAGTTTTTTGGCAATTATGAGTGAACCTATTATAAAGTAGTCTTTGGATGGACATAAGTTTTCATTTCTTTTGGGTAAATTTCTAGAAGTGGAATTTCTGGGTTGTATAATAAATGCATGCTTAGTGTAACCAAACAACTGCCAAACTGCTTTCCAAAATTACTTTAAAAATGTCTATTTCTCCCCCTAATGACAGTATATGAGAGTTCCGGTTGCTACACATCCTCACCAAAACTGAGCATTTGTCAATTTTTAATAGACTCATTCTAGTAAGTCTATTGATATTTTAGTTTTAATTTCTATTTCTCAGTTACTAATAATGTTAAGCATCCTTCATGTACTTACTAGCCATCTAAATCTTTTTTTAGTGGTGTCTGTTCAAATATTTCACTCATTATTTTTTAACTGTTAGTTTATCTTCTAATTATTGAGTATAAGAATTCTTTATTATTCCAGATACAAGCCCTTTAGAAGATTCACGTTTTTATTTTCTCCTGCTTTATGGCTTGTCTTTTTATATTCTTATTGGCACCTATGAGGAGTAAAATATTTTAATTTTGATAAAGTTCAATTTATCAGTTTTTTAAGAGTTTGAGCTATTGGTTTCCTATTTAAGAAATCTTTATCTAATGCAAGGTCACTATCAACGTTTTTTCCTAGAAATTTTGTAGTGTAGATTTTATGTTTAGGTCATGACCCATTTTTGAGTTAATTTTTGCATATGGTATGAGGTAAAGTTTGAACTTCATATTTTTTTGGCATATGAATATTTCAGTTCAGTCAGGGAAAGGGCAGTCTTTTAAACAAATGAGTTAGTTCATATATGTTCAGGAGGATCAAGATGATGTGTTCTAGTGGTAAGGCACATCCACCTATGAAAGAACAAATACTGCATCATAGAGCAGTGTGTCAGAACACTACACTGGATCATACTCATGGATATAAGTCTGTGTATATCTCTCTGATATATATAAATTACATTTTCTTTAATGTGTCCATTTGTTTGCTCTTTGGTTAGAATGTGGCTTAAATGTATGATCTTGAGGATATAACATAACTCATCTATATCTCAATTTTCCCATATACTTGAAACTAATAATAAAATAAAAATTAAAAAAAATAATGTGCAGATCAAAATAGTACCTGCCTCATTGAGTTTTTAAAAGGGTTAAACAAATAATGCACATAAAGCAGTCAAATGTTAGACATTATTATGAGCACCTATTCCTTCCCAGTGAATGTCCTAGGCAGCCAGCTCACTTAAACAGGAACAAATAAGTCTTCATAGGGTCGGTCATATTATGTTCTTGCCTCATCTGTTCCTTCTGAGCAATAAGAATGTTAGCACAAATTTCTAGTTACTTTCCTATAATTAACAATTCTGGAAGTGGTTCTTTAATCTCAGTAGTTTACAAAGACATCAAAAATGATTAATTGAGAATGACTGAACTCACATCATGAACTTAATTATATACAGATTACTAAGCAGTTCACTTAAGCATAAACACAGTTAAAAATGATATCCAGGTAAATTTATACTTCTCATATTTGTTGCTGATTTTTTTTTTCCAGAAGTTTTGGGAAAAAAAAACCACTCTGCCAGCATTGCTAAGGATATTGTCCTTCTTATATTTATCCCATCTATTTTACACTGTTCTTGTTGCTATTGTCCATTATTCTATTTCTGTAATCCATGCTGGGCCAATACCTGCTGATTTAATCTGCTTCATGTCAATCTTGTTGCTCCCTTTGATTTAAGACTGATATACTGATTACAAGGATTTCTAAGACTCTTTCTGTATTTCTATGGGTCTAACAAGTCTCTTCTCATTTGTTATTATAGGTATTTAAGCAACTTCATTTTTGCAAATTCATTGGCTATAGACATGTATTACAAAACGGCTCCTTTACATATTGCTCTACAGTGAGGGGGTTTACAGAACCTTCTGGCCAGGACTAGCCATATCATTTGGAGAGCAAAGTGTAAAGTGAAATGGGTGATTCTTTGTTAAAAAATTATTAAAACTTTTAAGATAGTGACAGCAAAGCATTAAACCAAGAGGAGCCTTCTAAATATGGGCCCTGTGCACCTCCAGAAGTTGCACACCATAAAGATGGCCTTCGTGCTGGGTTTTGGTGGGAAGTAAAGAACACCTACATGAGTACTCCTTGAAAGTATCTTACTTATTGCTTAGAGAACTCAACTCAATCATCATTTTTTCTGTTGTATTATTTCATCTTCTGCCGTCTTCTGAATCCCAGTGGTAGCACTGTAATTGAATATCTACTTGCTGTCTTAATGATTTTTGTGCTTTAATCATTTTATACACATTTGTATGTTTTCTGATTACAAGAAGAGACAAGGTAAGCCCTGTGATGCTGATGCTAAGTATGTATTGAACATCAAACTGTGTGTAGTTTTGTGCTTTGCACTGTACAGAGAAAGGTAAAGGGACACAGTTCCTATGCTGCTATTGTTACTGTTGTATATACCAGACTATCTGCTACTGGACCTGAATTACTAATTCTGTATGTGCTATTCCCCAATTTCTTCATCAGTAAACATAGAGGTAGTAAGATAGGGTTGTTGTTGTAACAGTGCAAATGAAATGAATTTAGAATATTTGGAACACATAATGAATGATTAGAAAATATTTGTTTCCCTTGGTTTCATATCTGGACCAGGAGAAACACATAGTATTCCTACCCTTGGATTTCATGCTCAGCATTTGGATCAATATAGGATTTTTTGTGCCTGTACAAGCTGACATTTTTGCCTGTCAAACATAAAGCAATAAATATTAACCCTGATCATACTTCAGGATTAGAATCTATAAAAATACGTATCCACTGACTTAGAATCTTTTGGCAGAGGGCCAGGTTGTAAATGTGTACATGTATGTATTGTAGATGGTACAAAGAACCTGGGCCTGTGATCTTCCTGTCTTCCTCCCTCCTTTTCTCTTTCCTTGCTTCCTCCTTCCTCCCTTCTTCTTTCCTCCCTTCCTTCTTCCTTTCTCTCTCCTTCCTTCCTTCCTTCCTTCCTTCCTTCCTTCCTTCCTTCCTTCCTTCCTT
>NW_006430735.1:3471779-3504164 GCF_000325575.1 Pteropus alecto
TCCTTCCTTTTTTCCATTTTCTATCTATCTATCTATCTATCTATCTATCTATCTATCTATCTATCTATCTATCTATCTATCATCATCATCATCATCATCTATCTTCGTAGTAGAAGATGGTGGCCTTAGGAATTTATTAGCTTCACAGTATACTGAGGAGAGAAAGAAGAAAACAGAACATATTAAATATACGGGAACACAAAGGAGAGATATAGAACTTAACCTGGGCTGAAGATCTCTGGGAAGCCTTTGAGAGGAGGTGACTTCTGAGCTGAGACTTAAAGATAAATTAGAATTAACCAGTAGAAAAGGGTGTTCCAGGTAGGAGAAATAGTATGCACGATGTAAACTTATGCTTTTTAAAGTTCCACAGACAGTTTTGGTATAGAACTAGAATTGAGAAATTTTAATTTAGAATTGCTTATTAATTCAGAAAATCTGGATAAGGAAGCAGAGAGACCAGAAGAAGTATGCTAATCTCTTTAGCTCTGCCTGTTGTCTGACTCATGCCTGCATCCCAATTACTCAGTCCATCCTGGTGACTTTTGCCTTTTGTCTTTGATCTTATATGTGGACTAACTCAACCATGTGGCTTTTATGTTTTGTGACAACTATCAAAGGATACTGACAATATCCAGAGACTATATTGAGATACTGAGTTTGCCTTTCTAAGTTTGATTAATGATTTTCTCTTTGAAAGTTACATGTTTTCCATTTATCAGTTATTTTATTTTCTTTCTCAGGGCCTGCTCCTTGACTGTTTTCCCTCAGTCTGATCTTGTAAGAGAATAAAATGAGACATTCAGTTTAGGTGAATTGTTCTAGGTCATATTAGCTTATAAATTACAGGGCCTGGATTAGAACCCCAATGTTCTGATTCCAAGATTATATTTTTTCTACTCTGTTTCAACAAAATTCAGAGACATTAGTCATGCCTTATTTTGTCTTTGGAACTACTATCAATTCTTATTCTGTTTGTTGTCCATCAACAGGCAGAAGAAATCTGTGAGGAACAGAAAGGTTTTGGTTATCATGGTAACAGTCTCCAAAGATGCCCCCTGCAATTCCTCCACTCCAGTCCTGACAGGAAGAGACAGAGTTACAGATGTGCCTCAACTTAGAATGGTATTATGTCCCGATAAACCCACTGCAAATTGAAAATATCATAAGTTGAAAATATCTAAGTTGAAAATGCATTGAATACACCTAACCTACCAAAGACCTTAGCTTAGTCTAGCCTACAGTAAATATGCTCAGAATACTGACATTAGTTTACAGTTAGGCAGTTATATTGTGTTTCATCTTAGGAACAATTGCTTTTCTTTTCTCATCAGAATCAGGAGACGTAGATGGGTGATTTGCAGATATAATAGGTTGCAAAAACACAAACCACAATATTAAAAAAATGCTGTCGACACAGTACATTGTAGAGTATTAGTTATTTACCCTTATGATCGCATGGCTGACTGAGAGCCATGGCTTGCTGCCACTGCCCATCATCATAAGAGAGTATTGTACTGCATATTTCTAGCCTGGGAAAAGATAAAAATTTAAAATACCGTTTTTACTGATGGCATCTTGTTTTCGCACCTTCATAAAGTTGAAAAATCATAAGTTAAACTGTTGTAAGTCAGGAACTGTCTGTATGTTCCCTATCTTTGAATCTGATCTGTTCTTGTGACTACTTTGATCAATAGAATGTTCTGAGTCCAGGCCCTAAAAGGACTAATAGCTTCCATTCCTTTCCTCTTGAAACATTCACTCTTGTGAAATCTTTTCTAAAATCCCAGCTGTCATGTTATCAGCAACCTGAAAGCTGAGATGCTTTGGTTTGTATTGCCAGAAAAGTTCCCAGTGGATGGCTAGTACCAACTGCCAGCCCAAGAGTGAGCTTTCATGCATGACCTAGTGTTGGGAGCCCCCAGACAACCCAGTCACTGTCCCATGTAACGGAAGAACCATCTAGCTGATTCCAGTCAACCTACAGAAACATAAGAGATACTAATGTGGCTGTTATTATAAAACATTACATTTTGAGGTGGTTTATTACACAGCAATGGATAGCTGAAAATGTTACCTCTATAATAAGGCTTATATCTTCTTTCAATACTTTGAATAATGAAAACAACATGTGAAAAGTAATGAATCCCCTATGACTTACTGAATAGATGAGCTTATTGTATTAAAGTAAAATTGATCTTTGCTACAATAGAGTATTTCTGAAAATTATTTTTAGTGACCAGAGTCTAGTTTTCCTGAGTAGAGCCAAAATGAAAATGACAGTGCATTTTAAAAAGCCTCATTAATTTGGGGAGAGTGCATGCTCTAGAAGCAAAGGAACTTGGATCAGCTTGCTAAATACCCTTTTGCGACATCTAAAAAAAATATTCATTTTTTGACACGTGAGACTTGATTTTGAGCTAAAGTTTCTAAAGAAATGAGCCCTTTATGGGCCAAGACACAGAAGAGGAGCAGAGTACTAGGGACTAGAAGACATCAGGAGGTATTTCCTGCCAGGGCACTTTGCAGCTAGCTTTTGAGGACAGGGAAATTGAACAGCAGTACTATTTCGGAAATATGTTTTCTTTAATTATGGTGGGACATATTTTCGAGCCAGAAATTGGGACATCTGTTTGACAGACATGTATGAAATTGTGGAGATAATGGGACAGAATTGTCAGGAAAAAAATCATAAAAGCACAGCTGCACAGGAGGCAATGTAGGTGCTAATAAAAAATAGTTAAATAAAATTTATATAGTTCTGATCATATGCCAGGTAGTATCCTAAGTACCAGGAAATAATTTATTTAATAGTTACAAAAACTCAGTGACATAGGGTCTATGTTAATTCCTATTTTACAAATGAGAAAATCGAGACACAACTTTCTAGGTGGCAGAACAAGCCGCAAAGTCCATCTTATTCTAGAATCTATACTCTTTCACACTATTGCCTCTAAGTACAGTGTTGAAGGTTATTGAGTGTATTACAATATCTCTAGAAGAGTTTTCTTTTTTCTTTTTTAAATCAAAAAGGAGCTAATCATCCTGGAAGCACAGAAAAAAATGAAGAGTTGAAGGTGAAGTTGGACAGAGTCATATGTGCAATACAAGAGAAAAGAATTCTCAGTGATTGGAGCAGGGTATCTCTGGGTCAGCCAGACTAACCTTGATTTGGACATAGATGCAAGGCATAGAGGGAGTGAATTTATTGTGTTTCTGATCTTCATTGGCAACATTATCTCCAATGTGAACTCTACATGGGACTTTAATAGACTGGGGACATTATGTAATTATAATTCTTCTTATTCTGACTTTATTATAGGTAAGCAAAAAACTAGTTATGATTCAACTTTCCATGGACTCCTGCATAGGAAAGGTTGTAAACTGAAGATCCAAAGGCCAAATTCAGACAAAAATTTTTTCTTCTGTAATTAAAGCAGATATTTATAAACAGTTGTGAACATATAAACATTGGGAAAATAGTTTGGAACTGACTTCCTCTCCAAATATAGAAAGTTTTTATGAGATTAGGTTCAAATTTCTAGACAGTAGCTATGGACTAGAGATAAATAGCAGCTGCTCCTTTAAAATAGGCTATTTATATTCTATTTTACCAGAATCTGCACCATTCCCTGTAATATTATACCCAGCTGTTCACTAACTTAACTGCGAGCCCCTATAGATTTTTGAATTTTATCGTCTAAGCCTAAAGGGAAATTCTCTGATTACATAAGAATGAATTCTTGATATCTGTGATAATTCCTCATGGCAAATAAATAAAGTGATGTACTTCTAGCTTTCTGTGTAGCTTGGTTATTAGGATAATTCTGACCTGAATCATATGGTTCACAATTTTCTATTTCCCATTTTTAAATTACAAATCATCATTTTTATGTCTATTTCAGTATTAGACCTCAAAGGCAAGGGAAGTAAAATTTAGTGAGATTCTGCTTTAAAGACTTGATTATCCCTGGGCATAGAAAGAGCAAGGTTAGCTTGTCTAGGTAGAACATCAAATCTCGAGATATGGAGAATAAAGCACTCCAGGACGAAGGCCACTCTGTCTTCTAAATGACACAACTATCACTTTTCCTGATTTCTATATAGGAAAGAACACTGAATGGAGAGTCACTAGAAATCTGGTTTTGTCTAGTTCCATCTTTAAGTTGGCTGTGTGGCCATGGACAAATACCCTAATATACCTTGGTTTCAATTTCTTCATAATTGAAATGAAAGAATTGAACTGAAATATCTTGAATTTTCATCCTACTCTGGCATTATATTACCCAATCATACATATACTCTAACATTCTTGAGTTCATATACACATTATCTATATGGCGTGGGTAGGATTTAAATCCTGTATGTGTGAAGAATTTCATAAAACACAAATTACTGTGTTACTGCCATATTAGCATCTATATTTATATCCAAACACAGAAGGTTAGATTTTGGACATTTTTCAGCAACAGTTGGATATCCAATGAATTTTATAAACTGTTTTTAATCATTCAGTATCACAGAATTCAAACAAAAACAACAAAATAAGCACATAAAAATGAACAAAAATAGCAGGCAGCTGGGGACACAGGCACGTTATGCAAAATAGGCCTGCATATATTATACTTTACATATTTATAACTGTGTAGCTCCAGCAATATTGGCAGGTAATGGAGTGTCAATGGAAGAAAAGCTGTCTCAAAGGCTGATTTTTGTTAGACAAAAGGAAAAAGAGCCAGGAAACCTAGTTTTCTTTTTGCCAAATTAAGTTAGCTGGGAGAATAAGTCATCCATTTACTTTGGACATGCCACATATGTTCCTATTTATCCCAGAGCGAACCCAACAATACCAGGATAGAGTCTTCTTCATTTATGTCCAAGTCGAATCTAATATACAGCAGCAATGTTTTCTATGTAATTACTTTAAAGGTTATGGATGAAGGTGATGCATTAGTCCAGCAAATTGCTATAAACTAAAACAAACAAGCAAAAAAGAAAAAGAAAACCCGAAAGGTTTACCATCTATACAGAATATATAATAATTTTCAGGAGAATGACAGAAGAACCCAGGGAAATTAAACATCTTCTAACTCAAATGAGATATATGGATTTTGGGGATGATGTGGTAGTGGTAGTGACACAACGAAGAATGAAGCAAGGAAAAAAAAAGCATTTATTAAATTTAAATATAAATGTCGTGGTAACTAGATTTATAGGTACTTATTTTCTACTCAAAAGAATTGAAAGGAATAGAATATAGAATACAGAAGTATGAAATTATGGTTTCTCCCTTTGCAATACAGTTGAAGAAAACAATGAATATACTGCTGCTTTAAGTCTTTTTTAAAAGTAATTAATTAATTAATTAATTTTTTCGTGTTGACATTGATTAACGAAATCCAATAAGTTTCAGTTGTACATTTTAACAGCAAGGCATATTTACGTTTACACCATGTGTTCACCTCCTATAGTTATATTTTTTTCTGTCACCACATATTTGATCCCTTTTACTCCATCTATCTCCCTCCTTCCCCCTGCCCTCTGGTAACCACTAGTCTATTGTCCATGTCCATAAGTCTCTGTTTGTTTGTCCTGTACGTTTATTGCTTTTAGGTTTATATTCCACATATATATAAGTGATATGATGTGATTTTCAACTTTTTCTGTCTGCTTATTTTGCTTAGCATGATTATCTCGAGGTCCATCCATGTTGTCACAAATGGCAACATTTCATCTCTTCTTATGGCTGAGTATTATTCCCTTTATTAATTGTAATTTTTTTTTAGTATTTTTTCTGTGTCAACTCAATTTTTGTTTTCAAGACTTTGGGGCAAATACCCAGTAGAGGGATTGCTGGATCATATGGTAGATCAATTCTTAGTTTTTTGAGGAACCTCCATACTCGTTTCCATAGTGGCTGTACCAATTTGCAGTCCCACTGGCAGTGTATGAGGGTTCCTTTTTCTCTGCATCCTTTCTAACATTTGTTATTACTTGTCTTGTTGATTATAGCCATTCTAACAAGTGTGAGATGGTATCTCATTGTGATTTTGATGTGCATTTCTCTAATAACTAGAGACATTGAGCATCTTTTCAAATATTTGTTGGCCATTTGTATGTCTTCTAGGGAAAAGTGTCTGTTCAGGTCCTCTGCCCATTTTTTGATTGGATTGTTTGTTATTTTTGTTGTTGTTACTGAGTTGTATGAGTTCTTTGTATATTTTCGATATTAGGCCCTTATTGGAGGTGTGGCTTGCAAATACTTTTTCCCATTTGGATGACTGTCTCTTTACCTTGTTGACGATTTCTTTTGCTGAGCAGAAGCTTTTTTGTTCGATGTAGTCCCATTCATTTATTTTTGCTTTTACTTCCCTTGCCTTTGAGGTCAAATTCATAAAATCCTCTTTAAGTCCAAGGTCCTTGAGTTTAGTTCCTCTGTTTTCTTCTATACATTTTATTGTTTCCGGTTAATATTCAGGTCCTGAGTCCATTTTGGGTTAATTTTGGTATGTGGTGATAGACAACAGTATAGTTTCATTCTTTTGCAGGTGGCTTTCCAGTTTTTCCAGCACCATTTATTGAAGAAGCTTTCCTCTCTCCACTGTATGTTTTTGGCTTTTTTGTCGAAAATTATTTGCCCATATAAATATGGATTTACTTCTGGACTCTCGATTCTGTTCCACGCTCTGTGTGTCTGTTCTGCTGCCAATACCATGCCATTTTGATTACTGTTGCTTTGTAGTATAATTTGAAGTCAGGTAGAGCAATGCCTCCAGCCTTGTTCTTTTTTCTCAGGATGGCATTGGCAATTCAGGGTCCTTTGTGCATCTGTACAAATCTGATGTTTTTTTTGTTTGTTTTATATCTTTAAAAAATGCCAATGGGATTTTAATGGGGATTGAATTAAATCTGTATAATGCTTTAGGTAATGAGGTCATTTTAACTATGTTGGTTCTTCCAATTCAAGAACACGGATAGCTTTCTATTTCTTTGTATCTTCTTCAATTTCTTTTAATAGAGTCTTATAATTTTCATTATGTAGATCTTTCACGTTTCTTTAGATTTATTCCTAGATATTTTATTATTTTTGTTGCAATTGCAAAAGGAATTATTTTTTCCACTTTTTTTTCCTGACACTTCATTATTAGAGTATAGGAATGCTATGGGTTTTTGAACATTGATTTTGTATCCAGAAACTTTACTGTATTTATTTGCTTAAATCGTAAATAAAATAATAATGCAAATGTAATTGGAGAATGATGAGAAGAATGTGAGAATGCTATCCCTGTATGATACAGGATTGGTAATAAAAATCTTTTCTGAAGAAGTAGTGAGTGGGTCTTAGCTTTAGTCCATGGCCTAAGTTCTAGGGCATAGCTCATGATGCCATGGGCAGAAAATTCACTAAGATATACCAACAGCAAAATTATAAAAGAATTCATAGGCATAGTTGTTAAGAAGATCCAAAGATTAGTCACTAGGGGAAAATAGTGAAATAATTAAAGACAAAGAATTCAGTGTGATCCGATATTGAATTTGCATTACACCTCTGTGGCTTAAAACTCTTTAAATAGGGTATGTGTCTGTCTGTGTGTATCTTGCTATATTAATTATTTATTAGTATCCATTATCTATGGCTACATAACAAATTACGTCCCCTAACTTCGAAGCTTAAAAGAACAATATCATCTCACAGTTTCTGTGGATTAAAAATTTGAGAGTGGTTTAACTGGGTAGTTCTTGCACAGGGTCTCATGAAATTGAGTCAAGATGTTAGCCATAGGTGCAATCATCTGAAAGCTTCACTGTGGCTGGAAGATTTGGTTCAATCATTCACCTGGCTATTGACAGGAGATCTTAGTTCCTTACTATGTGGGCCTCTATCTATGTTTGAATATCAACTAGCTACTGGCTTCCTTGAGTGATATGAGAGAGAGCAAGAGGAAGTCACAATGCCTATTGTGTCTAATGAGGCAGTTCATGTGACAACACTTTTGTCACATTCTACAGCCCACATGAGAGGAAAATTAGGCTCCAGTCTTTGAAGAGAGGCATATCAGAGAATTTGCGGGTATATTTTAAAGCTACCACAATGTGATAAAGATATATGCCATCACCTGATGGTGAATGGGAGTTATTGGCTAAGGCTTCTTGGGAGAGATGTATATCAATCAGGACCCTAGCAGGAAATAGATGATTTCAGGAAGATTTAAGAAAGGAACCATTTACAAAGATGCATTCAGGGTATGTAGAAGCCACAGGGATAGTACATAACCATGAGATTAATAATGATCATTACCATCCTAAGAGGCTAAGAAATGGAGTGATTCCTGGAATGTAGAGGAAAGGAGTGCAATAGAGAGGACTAGTTTTGGTTGAGGGATACAGCCAGATCAAGATTATCTTACAGAAATGGGTGGGTACGATAAGTACCACAACCTCATTTTGCTCTCCCTTCTCCCCTACCCCATCTCTGCCAGGGCTCCCCTTTGGCCAAATTTTACTGACAGCTGGAGGTCAAGATTGCCTGTTAATGTAGTCCTTAGGCCATCTGGGCAGAGGTCAGGGTGGAAAAGTGTAGAGAATAGATCTAGAAGGGCAGACAGTATATTTTTCATTAGATGAGAATTTAACTTGAAGTATGAGTTAGAAAAAGAGCTATTAAGAGTTGGATAGTATGTTAAGTGAAAATAATAAGCAAATGTATGTGGGATTAGAAAAATAACTAAAAGTCAACTAAAACAAAAGTTACTTTGTATGGAGAAGTGGAAATATGCTATGGATGGCACCATGTTATGAAGGGTCCTGGGAGAGGCAGAAGTTTTCATTCCTATAAGAAGCAGTACTTGACAATTTTTAAGCATAGATATGCCAAGACAATAGGAATAAGAAAGGAGGGGAAATCTAAGAGACATATCTGTTTAGATACCAAGAATAAATGAAATAATGTCAATAAAAATCTAGTGTTGAATAACCTTTCAGGTAAAATAAATAATAAGTAGTAATGGTCAAATGAATAAATATGTGAATTTGCTGGGATGAGGTATCCATGTTTACATACTCATACTGTCGACAATTTGCCAGAACTGCAAGTAAGCCTACAATTATAAACATTTTAACTTAAAAAAATTGCATTATATTGAAGTATAAGCCTAAAAATGAAAACAGTGTTAAAACAGAAAGTCATACCAAAATAGAATGAGCAATCTTTTCTTTGGAGATCTATTCTTTGATGTCAGCATGGCTGAGGTTTGGCTTGGGTACATGATTTATTTGAGCATTCAGCTATGGTTTGGATGCTTAGTAGGAAAGTCCTGTGAGATTCATGTAGTCATGAATTTCTGATTTGATTTGAAACACACAGAAATAGTAATATTTCATATCTAGAGAGATTTCAATGAAGACAAGCATATGTAATAGGAAGAAACATTGACTTTTATGCCATGATTTAGAAAAAAATTAAAGTATGATAGAGTTTACAATGAAGCCTGCTTGAATCACAACTGTTCACTTAGCATTCTGACCTACTATCAATATAGTAACTCAGAGGGGAAAAGCAGCAATAAATACTTAGTGATTGCTAATACAAAGTGGGATATGCAAGAGATATATGACTGATTATACTCAGTGACACTTTAATACAACATTTTATAGTAAAGCCTATTTTACATGGCGTGAAGCTAAGCATAAATTTCCTAACTGCACGTCCACACATTTAGAATGTGGACATAATTGATGTTAACAAAAATGACCCTGGAGTGCTTGCTGAATTTAGGGGGCAAAAAAGGAGGCTATTACATTCTGAATGTGTGTACTCTGTGTTGTAGGTTCTTTCTTGATAGTTTGAAAATTGCCAGTATAGTTAAGAGTGTTGTAATAATTATTAGGATAAGGATAAGGAGTAAAGTATGATTCTTACTCAAAGCTTACCTTACAAGCATGATTGACTATTGCTATTTTTAGGACTTAACATTTATATAAAACCTTCCAGAAACTAGATGTCTCAGAGAAATAAACACTTAAAACTGAAAAAAATATTATTTAATATAATGTTACTTACATTCATTCACTCAAATTTTTGAATATTTAGGAATTACAAGTCATTCTAGTTTTGAAAATGTGAATATGTTCTTAACACTGATGACTACAAGTTAGCAGGTCTCGCTTTTAATAAACATAAGTGATTAATTACCGTTGCAATAAGTGCTACAATGACCTGTTCAGATGCTAAGAAAAAACAGCAATGACAGATTAGCAATAGCCTAATATGGTAGGTCAGAGGATGTTATCTCTTAGTATCAGCTTCACAATGAACACTTTCCCCTTTAATAGAAAATCAAACTTAAAACAAGGAAGATAGCACTAGATACAGAACCAGTAAACAACCAATAATCAACATCTCTTTCACAATTAACCTTTCTTTTTTCAAATTAAAGAATTAAAGTTCACCTTGTGGACCTTCTTGTGGCTGTGGGAACTGATGAAAAATAATTAGGAAGGTTTTTGTTGTGAGGAGAATTTAGCTTCAGTGTTTTCACAATGGTCCCTTAGAAATAATGACTCCCTCCCAGCCCCGCCTCGACACACACACACACACACATGATCTCTTTATTAAGAGTCACAGGTGGGAAAAAAAATGAACTGGAGTAGTCCTATTCCATGATTGTTAAAGACAAACTAAATTCAATAGAATCTATATCTTTACTTTAGTGATTGCTTCCGCCTCTATCCTGTGCTGCTGTTTGTCTTCTTAGAAAAGGAAGAAAAATAGGCAAATGGCAAACTGGATGTGTGGCAAGAGTTCTACCTCCAAGTTAGCTGGGTCAAGCCCAAGAAGGGAAGTGTAAGAAACTCAGGGGGTTAGAAAGATGCACTGCATCATTGCCAAAAGTGAAAGAGGCCAAAACAAAAGGCCAGAGACTCATTAGCTGAGTACTAGAACATCATTTTGCTCACACACTCAATTATCAAAATTGTGACTGGATTATTTGAAAGCTTGGAAAATTAGTAATGCCATGTTGTATATATGTATATATGTATGTATGTGTAATGCATACACATGATTTTAAATAATTATTCAAATTAGAAATTATATGCATATATAAAAATCACAGAGGAAACATTCAAATAGCTTAAGAAAGGGAAATGCTATTGTATAAGCGACTACTTTTCATCAGCATCTGGGTAATAAAATAGCACAGGTCGGAAAGAGGTCACCCAAGACACTACCTGACTGGCCTGAGCTCTGAGCCTCAACCCTCCCATAGGCCTCATCTCATTCTGGGCTTAGATTTTCCTGCAAATCATGGTAATTGGTAATCAGCTCACACAGCTGTGAACCACAGCTCACAGATACAGAGGGAACAAATTTGAAGTTGAGCATCTCTGCTGGAGAGAGAAGGGAAGTGACTTGTTTATGTATCATCTCATCACTCTTCCCAACAGGTACTAGCCTTGGGTTTGTGTTCCATTAAAGGTGTAGTGACATGTTTTTAAAGCAAGTAGAAGATTGGCCCTTTATTAGAATTAGGGAATTTGGATTCAATTCTAAGTTCATCATGAAATGTCAGTGCTTCAAGAAAACTTGGCATAATTAAATTAATTTAATTTTCCCCTTTATTAGATAAAAATCCTTTGACTTATTGATGTTAAACAATTTGCCAAGTTAGTTAATGATAGCATCTGGACTAAAATCACCAGAAGTCTGTATTACTACTTCTATAATGTTATTATTCATATACTCTTGGGAAAAAATATCCCTGGCCTTGAGGCTCATGCCAATAAACTGTAGCAATCCTCTGTGTCCTCACTCTTTATTATGTTCAAAGTTTTCCTACATCCATTGAGATATGATTTATCTTTTTTGTTTTGCCATACTTAGCCTTGTTCTCATCCAGGTTATTTCAATAACCATGTAGATTGTTGACCAATTTGATAAATTCAAATATTTTTTCTACCTTTTATTCTATCTTTACTTTCTTTCAGCAGCCAATTCCCATGATCCTCTCCTGAACCATTTGTTCCCCAGAACTACATCATGTTTTAAGTCACGAAATCTAATATCCTAATCTCTGGTTATAACTCCTTTTCTTTCAGATTGCATATCATTATTTCACCCATATCCATTATAGAGTAAGCTTTTGAAACAGACAGACCCAAAATCCAAGGGCTCTTCCTCATGTAATAATTCAGACACAGGTGGTCAAGAGTTGCAGATGGCTTTATTCTATAAGATCATCAAGGGATTCAAATTCATCCTAGCTTGCAGTTCTGCTACTCTTTAGGTTTGTTCATGTATTCAAAGCTAGTTTACTATTATTTATACTTTCTAGCACTTGGAAAGAAGAGAGAGAATGAAGAACTAGCAGGTTTTTTATTAAAGGTTGTGACTGAAAAGTTACACATATTTCTTACACCCTTATCCTGTTGGCTAAAGCTTGATCACATTGTCATACCTAGTTACTTAGTCCATTTGAGCTGCTCTAACAAAATACCATAGACTGGGTGGCTTATAAATGAAAGAAATTTATTTCTCACAGTTCTGGAAGCTGGGAAGTCCAAGATCAAGGTGCCAGTAGATTTGGTATCTGGTGAGAACTCACTTCCTGGTTCATAGACAGTTGTCTTCTTGATGGATTCTCATATGGTGAAAGGGGTCAGGTAGCTCTTTAGAATCTCTCTTATAAGGGCACTAACACCATTCATGAAGTCCCCACCCTCATGACTTAAGCACTTCCCGAAGTCTTCAACTCCAAATGCCGTTACATTGGAGATTAGGTTTCAATATACAAATTTCAAGGGGACATAAACATTCAGTCTATGGCACCTAGCTTATAAGAACATGGGGAAAGTGTATCCCTAGCTGAGCAATCTTGTGTGCAGCCCCAAACTGGGATGTTCAGTTTCAGAAAGGAAGAAAGATGGAATGGATTTTGGGATACAATTAGCTGCTTCTGCAACAACTTTCACTGAACTTCCATTCATTGACTTTATTGGAATCTTTAGTCCCTTGTTCCAGTATTTACAGCCAAGTTTATCAGTCCTTTCTGGACTCGCTTTTTTTCTCTCAAATAAGAATTCCATGAAACATAAGCTTAAACTATATCTTACCAATCCTTCCAAAAACTTACTTCATTTACCTTCTGCATTATCTCCTAATTTTTCATTGTGTGCTCCTATTTTAGAGTAGATTAGTGATTCTGGAGAAAAATTATACAAATCTCTCCATAGGTGTTGATAGACTTTGGTGGTTTTAAATCCATATGGGCTATCAAATTTAAACTTCAGTTAAATATGCTAAAGTGTAAGCTTCTCCAGAGCAAGACTTATTCATCTTTCTTATGTTCATTGCCTAGCTGTCTGGCTCTGAACTAATTTAAAAATATTGTTGCTGAATGAAAATATGAACATGAATGTCTTTCCAGTTTTGAAAATTTATTAGCATTTTAAAATAGCCTTTCACATTTTATGTTTTAGAGGCAGCATTTTCTTTCTTTCTTTTTTTTTTTAGGCTGGCATCATCATTATATTTTGGCATCATCATTATATTTTTGCTTTTGTTTCATCTATCACATTAGTCAGCCATAAATGTCTGTGGGTTTCACCCCTAAATCTCTTCAATCATACTCTTCACATTATAGGCATCTATCATATCTCCAAACCCTATGTTCAGGTATGCACAACAACTTAATTTGTAGGCCATTCATTAGTCTTATTTCCTTCAAATCCAGCCTCTATGTTACAGTAAAGAAATGATCTACATATTTATTTTCTCTCTTTACCAAGACCCCCTTAATGACAATGAAGACAACAATTAATAAAAGATTTTGACAAAATTTGTAAGGTGGAAAACATTTGTATCATTTATAAAATCACTTAACAGGATCTAAGGGGCCATAATTTAAAGTGGGTGCAGTAATTAGCATAGCCACTATGGAAAACAGTATGAAGATTTCTCAAAAAACTAATTGATCTACTGTGTGATCCAGCAATTCTTCTACTGGGTATTTATTCCAAAGACTTGAAAACATATATCCAAAAAAATATATGCACACTGATGTTTATAGCAGCATTATTCACGGTGGCTAGGACATGGAAGCAACCGAAGTAGTCTACAATAGATGATTGAATAAAGAAGATATGGTACATATATACAATGGAATATTACTCAGCTATAAGAAGAGATAAAATACAGCCATTTGTGACAACATGGATAGTTCTTGATATAATCATACTAGGAGAAATAAGCCAGACAAAGTTGAAAATCACATGATATCACTTAGATATGGGATATAAATCTAAAAGCAACAAACATACATGACAAACAGAGACTCATGGACATGGATAGTGGACTAGGGGTTACAAGAAGGAAGTGGAGAGGGGAGAGGTAGATGGGGTAAGAGGGGTCAAATATGTGGTGACAGAAAGAAATATAACACAATGTGATACATATATGTATTACTGTTGAATTGTACACTTGAAACTTATTGGATTTTGTTAACCAATGTCACCATAATAAACAAACAAATTAATTAATTAATTAAAAAATAAAGCAGGTGAAGCAGAGGAGACTAATTATAAGAGATCTATTCACCCTTTAAAATTCAAGATTTGAAAGCATGAGTTACAGTGGATGGTGAGGAAGAGGAGAGGGGAAGAAATCAGGAAAGTACATTTAAATACTGTGCAGGAAATACAAAAAACACTGATGTTTAGGTAATTTTTTTTTAAATCTTGGAATCTCAGTGGGCGTGGCATGGGACTCTGGGTCAAAGCAGAACTAATTTAGAGTCTGTAAGTAAAATGATTAGATCATCAGCTTTGTCTGGATCAGTTTGGGCTGCTGTAACAAAATTCCATAGGCTGGGTGGCCGAAACAAAATACATTTGTTTCTCACAACTACAGAGGCCTAGAAGTCTAAGATCAAGGTGCTGGCAGATTTGGTTCATAGTGAGAGCCCTTTGCCCAGCTTGTAGACTGCTACATTTTCTCTGAATCCTCACATGGTGGAGAGAGTGAGCAAGCAAGAGTGCTCTTGTCTCTTTTTCTCTTCTTATAAGGATACTTATTCTATGATAGAGGTCCATCTTCACGACTTCATCTAAATTTAATTATCTCCTCTTTTCAAATACCATTACATCGGGGATTAGGACTTCAGCATATGAAATTTTGGGCAGGGGCACAAACTTTAGTCTAAATAAGCTCCCTTTCCTCTTATCACAATCACAGAATAGCAATACCTTGGCATCTATACCATAAATAGAAGTCTAGAGAATTATCAGGAGTCCTGAAAATACCCTGAGAAAAGGCTTCTAAAATTTGGAGAACTCGATAAAGAGGTTAATTTCAAGACTAATTACTCAGAAATGATACCTTTCAGTGAGAAGTCCCCACCCTGCAGTCAGAACTAACAAACTGCTTTTCACTGTCTTAGTCATATATTGATAGACAAACAAAAGTTGCTAACATTTGTGTAAATCTAGCATCTTTAAGTCAGAGATTAAAAAGAGACAACAGAAAAAAAAAATCAAAGTGACATGGATAATGCAGGGAACAAAGAAAATGTTTAAAAATCAGTATCCTAAGAGAATTATAAAAATATATATAACACATAAAACAAGAATAGGATTTTATGGCAAGAGGAAAAATCAGAATAAATAATCCAAAAGTGTAAAAATCATAGCAAAGTTTATTTAAATAGCCAGGGAAAGGTTGAAAGACAAATTCAAATGAATCTCTCAGAAAATATAACCAAAGTAAGAAAAATATTCAAAATAAACAAAAAATAATAAATAACTTAGAAGATGAACATGAGAGTTCTATCATCCAACTAATAGAAGAAATCAGAGAAAATTGAGAGGAGGGAATTATCAAAGCAATAACAGAAGCATCTTAGAAATGTGAACCCCAGACTTCATACTGAAAAGTTCTACCAAGTGCCAAGCATAATAAATAAGAACAGGCCCACACGAAGACACAGTATCTTATATCAGAGAGAATGTAAGCAAGCTGCCATACAGAAGAATGGGAATTGAAATGATATCAAATATTTCAAAACACTTTTCACTTTTAAGAAGCAGTGGACATCGTTTTTAAAATCCTGATGGAAAATGATTTTTAAGCTATAATATTCTATTTCATTGTAATATTCTAAAATATCAGCTAAACCTCAGGGGAAAATTAAGATAATCAGTAATTTTGAAAACTCAGAAATTTGCCTTCTCTGGAACCCTTTATAAGGAAATATGTAGACTATGCTCAGAAAAAAACAAGGGAATACACTAAGGAAAAGAAAGAACTGGGATTTTGGAAAAATGGATTGATACAAACATCAAGACCAGAGAAAAACATGTCCAGATAAAGTAAGGGAACAGGTGTGGGGTGTCCAGGAGGAAGCTATCCAGAAAAAAACAAACTTGATAAAGTAGATATAATGATTGAGCATCTAAAAAGATTTAAGGATATTAGAAAAATTAAGCAGATTAAAAAGAGCCGTAATCATTAATTAAAAGAAAAAAAGCAACAATTTACAAGAAATAATACAAACATAAATATATGCGTTACTGATTCTACCTTGGACAGTGCTGATGTGATGACATTGATGTGATGACTTATTTGAAGTGGTAATGAGCATGGACTCTGTAGTTGGATTACTCGAATTGGCTCTAGTCTACTACTAAGAGTTGTAACTTTAAACTTAAACTTAAAGTTGTGTAACTTTAAGTAAGCTATTTCATTTCTGTGTGTCTCAGTTACCTTGTCTGTAAAAGAATACATCTCATGGAACCATACGAAAATTAAACGTGTTAATAAATATAATAAAAGAATGCCTAACAGTAGTCATTCAGTGTTTCAGTTTAATATACTATAATTATTATTATATTAAACTGAAAGCAATAATGCAATTATTTTGGGACGATGGTGAGAGATAAATGAGAAAGCTAAAGGAAGGGTGACTATGTATTATGTAGTTTTTCTTCCAAACCAGACACTTTGATAGTAAAAAGAAATGCTATTAATTATGCCATATTGGAGTTAAATGAGATTATTCTAGGCAAAATAGGACACATAATCACACTAGCTAAAGGCTTTCTATCCAAATAGAAAGGACATAATGTCTAAAACAGATAAATCAAAGAGCTGGCACTTGTATTTGAGAATTCTCTCTTACTGGCATGAAATTACTACATGATTTTCCCTTGGCTATATATTCAAGTTAAAGCCATTCGATGTCATATCTAATGACTTGTGTAGCTTCCTGACTTGCCATTTCTCTTCTTAATTAACAGTAACTTAAAATCGTGTTCCCTACATACAGCAGGGTTTATACATTCTCTTACCTTTGCCTAGAATACCATTCTCTATCTTATCTATTGTGTGTTTGCTAAGGCTGTCATAACAAAGTATCACAAACATGGTTTAAACATTAGACATTTATTGTCTCACAAATCTGGAGACTAGAAGTATGAAATCAAGATGTTGACAGAGTTGGTTCTTTCTGAATAATCCAATTAAAAAGTGGGCAGAGGATCTGAATAGACATTTTTACAAAGAAGACATACAAATGTTCAACAAGCATGTAAAAACATGCTCAACATCACTAATCATCAAGCAAACAAGTCAAAATCACAATGAGGTAGGAGCAACCAAAATGGCGTAGATGATAGAGGCTCTGTTCATCCCTCTGGTGACCAAACCGAAGTTGTGTTGGAAACAAGGAGCAGCAGCAAGGAAAAATTGCCTGGGATCTTGATGAACAAGCCATACAAGTTAGGGAGAAATCCAAGAAAGCACCCTGAAACGGCAGAGGGTAGGACAGGGCGAGGACATGGAATGACCTTGTCTCGAGCAGATGAGTGAGATGGAGGTTGCAGCAGCGGCAGCAGCAGATACCTCTTAAAGGGGTGTCATCTATGAGCAGATTTTCACAGTGACAGACCTGCTCACTCTGAGCACCAGTGCCGATTTGGCTGCATGCAGAGGCTACCAGGGACTTACAAGGAGACATTCTTGGAGTGAGGGCCGAGGTGAGACTCACTCTGTACAGAAGTGCTGGTGGTATTCATTATTCACTGTTGAGACCTCCCTTCTCCCAGTGCGCGGCCATTGCTGTGAGATCATCAGACTGGATAACAGAGGTCACTCTGCCCAGAAGATTCCCTGAACCCCCGCCACCTGTAACTCGCAGCCCCACCCAAGCCACATCCAAGAATATCCTCAGCGAGTCAGGTACTCTTTGCTGAGCAGTGCCTAGACTCACACTGGAGGCAGCTGGCCTCGGTTTCTGATGCGGCCTTTTGAAGCAACTATAAGCACAGAATCTGTGAATTGCTTGCTAAATCTTAACAGGTGGCCCCAGAGGAGTAGAGGCTTTGATTAAATTTGGCCAGTCTTGGGACTGTGCCACTGGACATCTACTTCACAAATCCACATTAATAAGACCGGGAGATGTAGGAGCTTTGCTTAGTACATAGAAACAGACACGGAAAGGCAGCCAAAATGGAAAGACAAAGAAACAGAAACTATGTGAGAGAACAGAACAGAGATCCAGATATAATGGAGTCAAGTAATCTAACAGATGCAGAATTCAAAACACTGGTTATAAAGATGCTCAATGAACTTGTGGGAAGTGTAGATAAATTCAGTGAGAACTTCAACAAAGAGATAAAAAATATAAAAATGAAAATGGAAATTATAAAAGAGAACCAGTCCGAAATGGAGAACACATTATTTGAGATGAGAAGTATATTAAATGGAATAAACAAAAGGAATAAACAGAGTGTATAAAGAAAGAAATCAAATGCCCTATCTAGAGGATGAGAAAGCCAGGCCACTCAATCAGAATGGCAAGAGATAACATGCCAAGACTATATAAATAATTTAAGGAGCATATGGGATACTATTAAGGGTCCAAATAGTCATCTGATTGGCGTAACTGAAGGAAAACAAGATGTCGAACAGCCGTTTCAAGAAATAATGATGGAAACCTTTCCTAGGCTGGTGAAGGAAATGGACATAAAACCCCAGGAAGCTCAGTGAATTCCAAAAATCAGGGATCCAGAGGCCCACACCAAGACACATCATAATTAAAATGCCAAAGATTAAATACAAAGAAAGAATGTTAAAAGCACGAGAAAAAACAAATAGTTACTTATAAGGGAAAACTCATAACACTGGCAGCTGATTTCTCAAAAGAAACTATGCAGGACAGAAGGGCTTGACACAAAATATTCGACAGGATGAAGACCCAGGATCTACAACCAAGAATACTTTATCCAGCAAAGCTATCATTTAGAGTTGAAGGACAGATAAAGAGCTTTCCAGACAAAAATAAGCTGAAGGAATTTATCACCACCAAGCCTATACTACAGGAAATTTTGGAGGGACTTTTTTAAGAAGAAAAAACATGTATCAAAAACAGAAATAAAAAATGGTAACAACTACATTCCTATCAATAAGTACCTAGACTCACTTCAGATTAAAAGACAGACTAAAAGGAAGGGGATGGAAAAACATATTGCTTTGATGGATCTAGAATGTATTTAAGTCAGACAGAGAAAGATAAACACTATATGATTTCACCTATATGCAGAATCTAAGGAATAAAAAGAATAAAGTAATCAAAAACAGACTCACAAATATAGAGGACAATTTGGTGATGGACAGAGAGGAGGAGAGTTGGGAGGGCTGGGAGAATGGGGTGAAAGGTTAAAGAAGTACAAATTAGTAGCTGATGGACGGACATGGGGATAGAGAGCATGGCATTGGGAATGCAATTATAATGAATACGTTGGCTAGGTGGAGGGTCATTGGAGAGAGAGGGAGCAATTGAGAGGGACCATTTTATGAACTATATAGATATCTAACCAATGTACTGTATACCTGAAGGTAATTAAAATAAATTAATTTTAAAAAACTTTAAAAAAATCTTAATGAGACATTACCTTGAAAAACAAAAAAATAGCAAGAGATAGTGAGGATGTGGAGAAAACAAAACCCTAGTGTACTGTTTGTTGGAATCTATATTGGTGCAGCAACTACAAAAAATGGAGATTCCTCAAAAAATTGAAAGTAAAACTACTATATGATCCACTTCTGTGTATTTATCTAAAGAAAACAAAAATACTAACTCAGAAAGATATATGCACCCACATGTTTACTGCAGCATTATTTATTATAATCAAGATATGGAAGAAATCTAAGAGTCTATCAATGAATGAATGGATAAAGAAGATATAGTGTGTGTATACACACACTCAATAGAATATTATTCAGCCATAAAAAAAGATAGCTTGCCATTTGCAACAACATAGATAAAACTTGAGGGCATTAGGCTAAGTGAAATAAGTCAGACAGAGAGATATACCATATGATCATGCTTATATATGTTTTTATATATATAAAAACTTAACTAAACAAAAAATGAGCTCATAAAGAGAATAAATTGGTGGTTGCCAGAGATAGGGGGTGGGAGATGGGCAAAACAGGTGAAGGAGATCAAAAGATATAAATTTCAACTTATAAAATAAGTCACAGGAATATAATGTACAGCTTGGTGTCTATAGTGAATAATATGGTATTGTATATTTGAAATTTGCTAAGAGAGTAGATTTTAAAAGTTCTCATCACCAGAAAAATATTTGTAATATGCAAGATGATAGTTGTTAACTAGATTTATTGCGATGACCATTTCACAATATATACAGATATCAAAATATACTGTACACCTAAAATTAATATAATGCTATGTCATTTATATCTCAATTAAAAAGAGAATGTAATCACACTAAATTAGTGATGAACATCAAAATTTATTATCTCCCAGGAGCATAGAAATCTAAAATCTAGACGTTGACAGAGTTAGCTCCTTCTGAGGGCTGCAAGAGGACAGTCTGTTCTAGGTCTTTCTCTTTGACTTGCAAATGGTCTTTGTCTCCATGAGTCTCTTTCCTTCATCTTCCCTCTATGTGTGTCTATCTCATGTCCATATCTTCCCATTTTTATGAGAACACTAGCCATTTTGAATTAGGGCTCGCTCTATGACCTCATTTTAACTGATTACCTTTGTTAAAACTATCTCCAAGTTAGGTCACATTCTGAGATACTAAGGGTTAATCTCCCAACATATTTTTGTGGAACACAATTCAACCCATAACATCTATGTAATGAAATTTGACTTATTTTATAAAACCTGCATGAAAATATAACCTGTTTTGAGATCAAGTTTTCTCCCCACCACCTCACTGCCATCATGGAAAATCTTGTGAATCATTGTAACCTGTATGTTTTCTATTGTTGCTCTTAGTCTAGATTGTCATTTTTTTCTATTTACAAACCAATATATATCTCTTATTAGACTATGCAAAATTTTAGGGCAGGAAGTCTTGTATTTATCTCATTATCCTCAGAATGTAGCATAGAATAATATTATTCTTATTATCATTACTATTACCAATGGACCCCAAAAAATTTTATAAAAATTTATATTATTTTAATTATTAAATGCATAAAATAGTATAAATAAGTTGCCAACCTCTCTTAGAATAATGTGTTTTAGAAGATTAGCTCTTTCAAGAAGGCATTTTCAACATACTCCTTTACTTGTATTTTTTAAAATTTCTTAGAAAGCAATGGAAACTTCAGTGATGTGTTGGCGAGTCATCAACTTGAAAGACCTTTTTATTTGGATTGACTATACCAAGAAAAAGAAAGAAAGAAAGAAAGAAAGAAAGAAAGAAAGGAAAAGATAAAGAAGAAAAAAAAAAACCCCAAAAACAAATTCATAGAAAAGGAGATCAGGCTTATGGTTACCAGATGTCTGGGGAGAAGAGGTGGAGAATTGGAGGAAGGGGGTCCAAAGGTACAAACTGAAAGAAAGAAAGAAAGAAAGAAAGAAAGAAAAACTGATTAACTAAAATGTGAAAGGTCATGACTCAGAAAAACTGTGAGATCACAATTTTTCTCTAAGTTTAAGGATGAGGTTTTGTATTGTATATGTATGTGTTTCATATAAACAATATTATAACAGCAATGGAGATTCAAAACATATATAAAGTTGAATTACTTAGAATTCAGTAATCTTACAAAAAGTAAAATACCTTATATTTTTATATTTCATTTAATTTCTGTTCACATATCTATAAAATTTATATATCAGTAGTTATAGCATAGCTGTGATTTTCTCATTTTTTAAAACTTAAGATTCTATCAATCACATTTTTCTGTTGTTACGTGAAGAAAGAGCTTTAAAAAACACAGCCTTGCTGTTACTAAAAAGAAAAGAAATTTCTAGTTCTCAGTTATGTTTAACTAGTCCTAGTATAATGGTATCTGTTGCCTGTGGCCATTTAGGCCAATCAGGTACAGAAACACATTCCTGGGTGCAGGCTGATTGGAGGAGTTCTAGCTCTGTCAGGGCCTGTTAGCCTCACACAGTTCTGCTACTGCCTCCCTCTTCTGCCATCCAGAAGGCATAAGTGTGCTATGGTTCCCAGAGGATCAATTCGGAGAGAGTATATACGTGTTTCCAGTGTGGCAACAAAATACTATGAACACTCTCTTTGAGAAGAGAGTATGAAATCACAACTCTGAATTGATCTTTAAGAAAGTCTTCATCATTACTTATGGGGAAATTATGAAGTAATCAATTAGACTTACTGTTTATGTAGGGCGGTGAAGGGATTTGATATGAATGTTTACCATAGTTGAAATAGGATTAACTGAGTTAACAGCAAAGGTCCTAGGTCAAAGTGCAGATTACTGTTCTCTGTTTTTTTTTCATGAAGCTTCACACTTTGCTGTTCTGTTTGTTCAAACCAAAGGCCTAAGGAGAACAGAGTTTTCTCAAATATATTGTCTGTCTTTTTTTTTTTTTTTTTTTAAATAAAAATATAAATCTCAACCTCTATGTTTCTACAGACTTTACAGTTTATGGAATAGTTTTAGAAAATTATGTCAAGTCACAAACCAGGACAAATTTGGAAGATGGCTATCAATTCATAAGTTTTATCTGCTGTTAATCGATTTTGTTAAATGGCTATGTGATAAACTCTGATTTTCTTTTTCTTTTCACCTTTCCCACTTTATCTGGTGGGTCTTTTGTGTTAAACTCTGAAAAGTCAGCGTAATTCTGATATTTGAAACAGCAATTTGCTTTTTTTGTCTCTCCTACGCAGTAGCTTTCAAAATGCTTCCAATCATTTTTAAACCTAAACCCAACTGGAGATTTGTTGAGCTTTGGCACTGTACAAAAACCAACTTGACCTATCTTTGAAAGAGAGAATACATCATCTAATAGAGTATCAAAATGGAGGATCATCATCACTCTCAAGGTACTGGGTTTGATGGCTTGAAGAAAGATGATATTTTGTCTTTTATTATAATAATCTGGGTCAGAGCTTTCTTTTCTTTCTTTTTTTTTAATCTATATTTACTTCTTTCAGATCCTTTCTCCGGGAACCTATTCTAGTTTGTGTGGTTGACTTAAAAACAAAATAAAACACAAGTGCTACATTCTGCAGCTATATAAACATATAAATAATGACATATTATTTAAATAATACTTCATAAAATGAATGTTGCCATTTCGTTGGAAATGGAAATCGCTCTGTGATTTAGATTTTAGAGCTTTACTTTCTAAAATGTTTCCTGTGGTCAGGAACAAGATAACTGAATGTTCGTATTTCCGAAAAGTTTTAAAAGATGAGACTCCAAGCCATCCATTCCGAAATTCAGCAGTGCACAATGTCACACCACCTCAGGAAAAGCATACGAAAATTGAAAAATATCTTCAAGTTATCTTTGTTTTTTTTTTTTCAGGGAAATATGATAGGATTCCTTTGAATGACAAAATGGGAGAAAGCATTTGATACAGTTTCTCACAACATTGTAAACATAAATCAAATTGACCTAAAAACTAATGGCACTGCATGAACTAAAATCTAGCTAAAATGCCAGTAAAAATAGAGGCATAATATAAATGGACTTGAGAGGCTTCCAATCAGGAAAGATAAGAACATAGAGAAGAATGATTAAGAGGACGAAGGCTAGACTGATGGAGTTTTAAAGTAAAGGATATCAGTATGAATGGTCTCTCTAAGAAAGCTCTAGAACAAGTTGAGATATAAATAATAAAATCTAAGAAAGACGGGCTAAGAACAACCTCCAAACGAGGCTAACAAAACGTTGTTTAACACAATACAAACTGAAAAATAGAATTAGGGAAAGGAAATGAAGGAAAAGAATAAAAAGAAAAAAAAAAGCAGCTTATTTTTGGACACAGCTTAGAAATGACCGGAACATGCACACATCTGTTGCTATTTTCTTTTACTACTCTCTTCCTCACCCCATCACCTACACCATACACAGACAATCTTTCTTTTCCTTTCATTGCTGTGAGAAGAAATCCACTGCCCTTGCTCTCAAGAGCCCTCATGAATCTTACCTACCTTTTCGTTGGCCTCATTTATAGGCATTTTAGAACCTGCCTTCCTTAGATTTTATTTATTTATATCCTAACTTGTTGACAGATAATATTATGCTACTTTTAAGTGTACAACATAGTGATTAGAAATTTAGATAACTTACGAAATGATCTCCCCAATAAATCCAATACCCATCTGACACAATACATAGTTATTATAATATCATTAATTATATTCTCTATGCTATACTCTACATCTCCATGACTATTTTAGAACTACCAATTTGTATTTCTTAATCCCTTCACCTTTTTCATCCAGCTCCTCAACCTCCTTCTACCTGGTAACCATCAAAATGTCTCTTTATCTATGAGTTTGTTTTCATTTGTTTGTTTGTTTATTTTGCTTTTTAGATTTCACATATAAGTGAAATCATATGGTATTGGTCTTTTTCTATCTGACTTATTTCACTCAGCATAATATCCTCTCGGTCCATTCACGTCATTGCCAATGCAAGAGTTTATTCTTTTTTATGGCTAACATTCCACTGTTTCTATGTATCACTTCTTCTTTGTCCATTCATCTATTCATAGACACTTAGATTGCTCCCATATCTTGGCTATTGTAAACAGTGCTGCAATGAACATAGGGGTACACATGTCTTTTTGAATTAATATTTTGGGTTTCTTCAGATAAATACCCAGAAGTGGAATTACTGGGTCCTTCTTTCTCTCTTGTTATAGCATTTTTTCAAAGTTTATTTTGTCTGGTATCAGTATTGTTACTCAACTTTTATTTTTATTTCCATTTTCATGAAATATCTTTTTCCATCCTTTAACTTTCATCTGTGTGTGTCTTTCAATTTGAATTGAGTCTCTTGTGGGTAGCATATGTAAGGGTATTATTTTCTTATCCATTCATCTATCCTGTCTTTTGACTGGAGCATTTAATCCATTTACATTTAAAGTAATTATTGATTGATATGTAGTTGTCGCATTTTATTATTCATATTTTTGATTTCTTTTTTTCTCTTAATAAAGCCTTTTTAACATTTCTTGTAAAACTGATTTGGTGGCGATAAACTCCTTTAGCTATTTCTTGTCTGGGAAGTTCTTTATCTATCCTTTGATTCTAAATGATAAGTTTGATGGGTAGACTAATCTTGATTATAGGCCATTACTTTTCATCATTTTGAATATTTTGTCCCAATCCCTTCTGGCCTGCAAAATTTCTATTGAGAAATCAGGTGACAATCTTATAGAAACTCCCTTGTAAGTAACTAATTGCTTTTCTCTTGCTGCTTTTAAGATTCTCTCTTTGTCTTTAACCTTTGTCATTTTACTTATGATGTGTCTTGGTGTGGGCCTGTTTGTGTTCATCTTGTTTGGGACTCTGTGCTTCCTGAACTTGTGTGTCTATTTCTTTCACCAGGTTAGGAAAGTTTCTCGTCATCATTTTTTTAAAATAGGTTTTCAGTTCCTTGTTCTGTCTCTCCTCCTACTGGTAATCTTATAATGTGAATACTGGTATGTTTGATGTTTTCCTCATTTTATTGGATTCTTTTTTCTTTTTCCATTCTGATTGGGTATTTCTGCTACTTTTTTTTCCAATTCACTGATTCGATCCTCTGCTTCATCTAATCTACTGTTGATTCCCTGTAATGTGTTCTTTATTTCGGTTTTTGTATTCTTCATTTCTGACTGGTTCTTTTTATTTGTTTATTTGTTTTCTATCTCCAATTTTATGTTTCCTATTTCTTTGTCGAAGTTCTTACTGAGATCACTGAGCATCTTTATAACTAATGTTTTGAATTTTGCATCTGGTAGATTGCTTGTCTCCATTTTGTTTAGTTCTTTTTCTAGATTTTTGTTCTATTTTTTCATTTGAGATATGTTTGTTTGTTTCCCCATTCTGGCTGCCTCCCTGTGTTTGTGTCTATGTATTAGATAGAGCTGCTATGTCTCCTGAATTTAGTAAAGTAGTCTTATGTAGTAGGTGTCCTGTGGGGTCTCCCTGGTCACCTGAGCCAAGTGCTCCAGGGGTGTTCCTTGTGTGGTATATGAGTGCCCTTCTGTTGTATTTGAGCCTTGATTGGTGTTGGCAGATCAATGGGTGGGAATGGCCCTCAGGTTGATTAGTTGTGAGGATTGGCTATGACTACAGTGGAGGAGCTGTTGTGCAAGAGCTGACTCTATGGAGCAAGATTCACTTTAGCAGGGCTCTTGTACCTACTGAGTCCCTTCTTTGGGTGTGTCATTTGTGGAGCTCTGATTGGGTGGTGCTCTGGTGTGGTCTGAAGCTATCCACTGTGTGCGTTCTTTCTGGGGATTCTTAGGAGGGCCTCTGATACATGACAAGGTCAGCCACTGCCTATGTCCTGCCCAAGGCCACGCGGTATGAGCTTGTAAGTGATCTGCAGATGGTTGCCACTTGTGCTGGGGTTGGAGGTGACTGGGAGAGGCTAGGCTGTGAACTGAGGCCAGCTGCCACTTGTGCTGGGCTTGAGACTGCTTAGCAAGAGGTTTGGGGCACGTCGAGGCCAGATGCTGCTTTTTGGGGGGTTGTGAACTTTTGAGAAATTTTAGAAATTTTCTCAGCATGTGCCAAGACAGACTGTTTGTATGAAAAAGCCACTGGGAACTTGAGTAGGCCCCAAAGTTGGGTGGAGTGGGGTCTCAGAGAAGTACTAGGGCAGAGCAAACAGTTTTAGCCAGTTTGATGGAATATCAGATATGGAGCCCACCTGCAACTGCAGGCTGGGTGGAGGGAAGGCTTAACATAGGTACAATGGCTCTTCTAGCACTTTTGTCTGGGAGGAAGCACCCCTTCCAGCCCTTGTCTTGACACCAGGTAATTCAGTTCCTTCTTGTATGTCTCTAGCACTTTTTGAGCTGTTGCCTCAGAGCTGGAGCTCAAAGCAAGTCCTTTTGTTAGTGCGTAAGTTCATATATGGGCCCTTTAAGAGGAACACTTGTTACTCCAGCACCCCTCTCTCTCACACAACAACAATCCCCTCAGCCACAATCCTTGCTGGTTTTCACAGCAAGAAGTTATGGGGACTTGTCTTCTTAGCACAGGAACCCTGGACTGGGGAGACTGGTGTGGGGCTGAGACCCCTCACTTCTCAAGGGGGACTTCCACAGCCAAGATATCCCTCCTGATTTTTAATTGCCACACATGGGTGTGGGACCAGCTGTTCTGCATCTCAGCCCCTCCTAGCTGTCTTTGCATGGCTTCTTCTGTATATCCTTAGTTACAGGACTTCTGTTTTGCTAGACTTCAGATGGTACTTAATGATGGTTGTTTTGTAGTTTAGTTGTAATTTTCATGTGATTGTGAAAAGAAGCAAACACAGCATTTACCTTCTCAATCATCTTGACTGGAAGTCCTCAAGCTTTTATTTTTGTTTTCAACAAAAGATTTGATTGGCTTACTGAGAGAAGAGGTCTATATAGGCATTTTAAATTGATATGTAACAAAAACTTTTAACATAGCATCTAGATTTCCTAATAAGCTTAGAAAGATCATTCTTATTATATTATAAATGTGTTCTATGTTTTTTCATTAATCTTTTGGTTTCAAGTTTTATATTTAAATCAATTTTATGTTTAAGTCTTTGATTAATCTAAAATTTATTTTGAAATTTATTTTGATAAAAGATATGAAAAAAGATTTCCTTTTTTTTCCTCAAATGGCCAGCCAGTTTTCTAAACACTGATTATTGACTTGAAGTGCTACATTTGTGATATATTAAATTCCTAATTGTACAGGGATATATTTTGAGATTCTCTACTATGCATCACTGTCTATATTTGAACTAATGTTATGCTATTTCAGAATACATTTTGTTATCGGAGAAGTCTATTTCCCTATTATCCTTGTCTTTCAGAAATTTTCTAGTTATTCTTTCATGTGTATTTCTTCCAGATAAGCTTTAGAATTAGTTAGTCAATTAAAAAAATGTGAGACATCAGAAGCACAGACAACAAAAGACAAACATAGGTAAGCTGGACTTTATAAAAATGAAAAACTTTTTTGCACCAAAGGACATTATCAACAGAGTTAAAAGTCAACCCATATAGTGGCACAAAATATTTCCAATAATATTTGATTGATACTAGAATATATAAAGAATTCCTACAATACAATAACAATAGTAAAAATAAACGACACAATAAATAAATGGGTCAAAGACTTGAACAGGCATTCCTCCAAAGGAAATATATGAATCACCAATACATACATGAAAAGAAGCTCAACATCACTAACCATTAGGAAAATGCAAATCAAAAACCACAATGAGATGTCACTTATCCATTAGAATGGCTCTTATTACAAAATAGAAAATGACAAATATTGACAAAGATGTGGAGAAATTGAAACCCTTGCATATTGCTCTTGGGAATACAGATAGTGTAGACCCTGGAAAATGGTACAGTGATTCCTCAAAAACTTAAATTGATTAATCTGAAATTAATATAATTACCATTTGATCTAGCAATATCACTTCTGGATATAAACCTTAAAGAATTAAAAAAGCACTCAGACATTTTACACCAAACGTTCATAGGAACATTACTCACAATTGTGAAGAGGTGGAATGAACCCAAGTGTCTTTTGATAGATGAATAGGTCAGTGAAATATTATTCAGCCTTAAAAAGGAAGGAAATTCTGATACATGCTATAACCTGGATGAACCTTGAATCTTTTACTTATGCTAAGTAAAACAAACCACTGACAAAATGGCAAATATTGTATGTTTCCACTTAAATGAGGCATCTAGAGTAGTCAAATTCATAAAAAAAAGTAAGATGGTGGCTGCTAGGGACTGGAGAGTAAAAGGATTAAAGAATTGATGTTTCATGGGTTTCAGTGTGTGGAAATAAAAAGTTCTAAAGATGGATAGTGGTGATTATTTCACAAAAATGTGAATTACTTAATTCCACTCAAATGTACCTGTAAAAGAATAAAAGAGTGAATTTTCTTATATTTATTTGACCATAATTAAAAAAAAATTAGAAAAATAAAAAGGAAGGGGAGACCTAATTGTAGTTTTTATTGGGATTAATGAAATTGACTTTTTAATATGATATCTTACTGAGAATAAGATGTATCCTGTTATTTATTTTTTGTGTTTCTCAGTAGAATGTTGAATTTTCCTTTGCATAGGTTCTGGACATTTCTTGTCTCTCTTAAGCTTTTGTTTGTTTGCTTTTCTTGTTATACTTTTGAATGACTTTTTTCTTTCATTTTTTTTTAAACCTGGTTCTTGTTTGAATGTAAAATAGTGTTCAATTATTTTATATTATTTTTTAAACCAGACATCATCTTTTTCTCCCATGTTTTTCTCTATTACTATGCTAATTCTTTCAAGCAAATATTTATTGAGCATAATTTGAGTGTAAAGAAACATAAGCAATATTCTTACCCTCAAGAATCTTACAATCTGAGAAATAAAAAAAAAACAGAACTTTTTTTTAATGTCAAATTACCTATATTTTAGACTTTCATTTTATGAGGAAAGTAAACCTTATAAACCAAGTCATTTTCTCACCTCACTAAATTAATATAACCTTTAAAATGGCATGCTAACCTTTATGAGATACTTTCTACTTTACATTACATTTCACTGTAATTGTGGCATAAAAAAAAGTCAATTATTTAAGATATAGTCACACCAGGATCCTGGGGACAACCTTGATGGTAATTGTCAATGATCCAGACAGTGCCCCATAGGCAGAGACTGTGCAGATCTCCTTTCATCTCTATTCGTGATTAGCTCAAGTATCAGTCTGAGACCACTGACACGTGTGGTTTTCCTCATTGCAGATGCTGTATATCTCATTCTTCAGTGTGCAACTCAACCACATTAGAATCTTGTAAAAGCTTTTTCTTATGCCTAGCAAGGAGTTCCTGACCCGGGCCTGTTGTGGGGCTCATATATCTGCACCTTAAATACAACTCACGTAATTCTTCTGGTGCAGGTAAGCCACGAAGCACACTTTGGGAAATAACATTCTATAGCAACAACTTCAACTACCAACCTCAAGCTATTTTTTACTGAGCCTGATAGTCACTTTAAGATTTTTCTTTTCAAATTCCTAATTTCATGTTCCAATCTCTGGTATAACTGTAGCTAACTCCTTACTACACTGGACCCTATCGGATGGCAGTACACACATTGACTTCTGTCCTTCATCAGCTTTGTTTTCCTGCCTCCACTCTCCTCCTTGGAATATCTTTAGTCCCTCACTATCGTGCCCCGTGCACCTGCTTTCCCCTGATTGTGTTTCTCAGCCTCTCCAGCAATCCCCAGCTTCCTTGGCATGCAGTATTACCACCTCTGCCATTTCAATTGGGTTAAAGCTGTAGAAACCTTATTAACCTTCTGAGTCCTGGCATTTAGCTTTCCGGATACCACTGGATTCAACTACTTTTCACTTCAAAATCACATACGCTAAATTCCAAGAAACTTACTGAGATAATATTCCTTTCCAGCCACAGCTATGTTAAGTTTTCTAAGCATATTACAGAAAATTTTGAATCCTGTCATTTATTCCAGTAAATGCCACTATGTCCAGTTATTCTTTACTTTCAAATTTATGTAGTCTACATTTCAAAGAACCCACTGTTTCAACATTTTCTCAGTTTAAACGTTAATTTTTATAAGTCCATTGATTGGTAAATTAAAAAAAAAATCCCAATAAACATGCTTTCTCTTGTCACTCTAGTGGTCTTGTGTGTTGATAAAATTGAGATACAGCATGGTAATTTTGGTTGCTCAGTATATTTATAAAAATGACATGCTATCTCTATATCTCTTATAGACATATTCCCAAACCTTAGTTTCTGAACTTTTTGTAATAAATATTTCACACAGAATTTCCTATGTAACATTCCATGTGGCCACCAACTATACTCCTGGTGAAATGTGGATAAGCCATTCTTACAGATGTCTACTCTGTTCCCCTTTTAAGTCGTGGTGCCCAATCCATGCTAGTCTCGAGCTTTCCTTGATTGTTTTTCCTCTTTCCAAGTATTCCTAAATCCCCCAGCCCAACTCCTTTTTCCACTTTTATCTTATACTGAGTGATTATCTGACATTCTTAAAGCAGTCTTAATGCTGAGGCCAGGGGAAGTGAAGATGGTAGACATCAGCATGTTGAATAACAAGAACATGTGGGCAGGAAGCAATTCATTATCTTTATCATATATTATCTTACTTTTAATTTCCAAATAAGTTCTATATAAGCAAGGAGTTTAAGTATATCGCTCAGTCATACAGTTTACATGTGAAACTGTCCGCCATTTTGCACAACTGTCTAGGCACTCACTTAGAAACTGCAGTTTTTCTAAAGGAACTCTGGGAAATCTTAGCCCCTTCACTGGTTTACAATAACATGTAAAAGTGAAAAGTGGCATATTGACCAATTATCACCAGATAATGGCCCGTTAGTACTCCAACTCCTTCCCTGTGGCTATGACTGTGACCGCTGGAATTTTCAGTAGTCTGCCTAAATGCCTTCTTAGGAAAGATGGAAACAAGTACAGTTTCCCCCTTCACTATTATTTGCAAATCAACATTAAATATGCTTCAAGTAAAAGGGTCTAGGGCTTGGCACATTCTTTTACAGTTTTCCAATCTAGGTCCTGCATCAAATCAAAGACGATTAAGGAATAACACATGTTCTTAGCCTTGGAGTAGGATATCTCAACCTTAATATTCTGAGCCGGATAATTCTCTCTAGTGGGAAACTTTACCATGCATCATAAGATGTTTAGCAGCATCCTTACCCTTTACCTAATAGGTTTCAGTAGCACGCACTTCTACCCCATGTGACAACCAACAGGGTTACCAGACATTGCCAAATGTCCCCTGGGGAGCAAAATTGCCCCTGGTTGAGACAACCACCTTAAAGAAAATGAAATTTAAGCAATGCAGTTCCCATATTACTTCCTTTAAT
>NW_006430735.1:3504185-3510081 GCF_000325575.1 Pteropus alecto
GAGAGAGAGAGAGAGAGAGAGAGAGAGAGAGAGAGAGATTATATATATATATGTATACTCTCTGTTTTGTTTTTAAGATAAGTTACATGAATTTAGAGAATTAGCAAAGATTCACTCTTTGTCTAAAAGTTTACGTAACAAGGCTGTTATGAACTTCTCAAAGGAATAGAAATGCTGATACTAAATAAAGTACTCTATGCAAATGAGCTTCTATCTGAATTTATTATAGCTGAGAGCCCAGCCTAGGCTACAGGCATTTAATGTTAAGTGCCCATTCTGTAACATTAACCAGGATGTTCAAACTATAAATTAACCCACGTGGAAAGACAACATAAGGCATTTCTCTAAAGCGAAGCTGATGTCTTTTCAGGTATCTAATATTTAAAGCTAATATTTGGTATTCATCTGATACCATGCCTCACACAATGTCTGTATGCTCAATAAATATCTGATGAAAGAAAATGCTAGTTTACAGAGAAAAACGGGTGTATGTGGGTGGGTGTATGGTGCATTTCAGGGTTCTGTATCTGTTCCTAAATTATGTTCTCTAGTAACTAGGACTCAAAGTGTGGTCAGCAGAACTGTAATACTGGAGTCATTAAGCAGATTGTTAGAAATGCAGAGTCTCAGACTCATCCTTGACTTCCTAGATTATACATTTTGACACTAACCCAGGTGATTCTTTTACAAATTAAAGCTTGCTAAACACTGCCCCAAAACATTTAATTTCTCAGATTATTAAAAGATAAATTCTGAGAAAGGATTCTGTGAAAAATAAGTATGGAGAAGAGTGGGTTAAGTAAAGTTATATAGGTTTTTATTTAACGGTACCTCTCAAGAAATATCCATGTTTAAATTTGACTTTCCAAAGTTGGGAAATGGTGGGAGATGTTAAACCCAGGTTTCCAAATTTACTTGATGATGGAAACTTTTTCTCATGATATCATTTGGAAAATGTTGCTGTAGTTTTGTGGTACAGGCATTCATCTCATAATTAAATGGCAACTGAATCTTAAGTAAATAACAATCAGATAGCTAATCATGTTTAATGATTTCTCACAATATGATGAATGGAAAGACAAAACAGACTTTTCAGAGAAGAAAAACTGATCATCATCATCATCATCGTCATTACTATCATAAAACAGCAAATAATAAAACATCCCTTAGAGTACAAACTATTTAAATTTCAAAACAAAAACCATAAATAAAATAGAACGATTATAAGAAATGATAATGAGTTCACAGCATTTAGCAAATACAATTTTTTTTTTGCAATTAAATTTTCTGAATTCAGTTTCAAGATATTTTTACATAAAATTAGTTCTTATTATTTATGAAAGTTTGAGTATCAGAAAGATTTAGACAAAATTAACAATTCAAGAATTTTTTTAGAAAACCACTTTATCAAGGTATGATTGACATATAAAAAGCTGTACATAGTATTTGATGTACATAACTTGATGAATTTGGAGATAATTATACACCTGTAAAATCATCACCACAATCTTCCATTAACATATCTGTAATCTCCCAAAGTTTCCTCTTACCTGCTCTCTTAAAAAATAAATATCTTTATGTTTAATAAAAGTTTACATGCTTATCACAGGAAATGTGTAAAATATATATTATTGTGAAAAGAAAATGATATAACCTTACTATTCATAGAGAAGCATAGATGCTGTTTTATTTCCTTTTGTCCTCTTTTCTGTATGTTTATGCATATGAAATGTTAAAAAAATGTATGAACTATCTTGTATTTTAGTTTTTTTAATTTAACATTATACTGTGAAGATTTTCCTAAAATATTAAAAGTTACTTGAAGACATGCTATTTAAGGAATGAAGAATATCTCATTAGATGTATCTGACAGAATTTACAAATTTATCTTTTAGTGAGAGAGTTTTAGGCTGTTGATACAATTTTATTCTGATAAAGAATGCTTAGGAAAAGTCCTTATTTGCTGAGAATTCATCATTTTTTGAAAAGTCCTTATTTGAGGATTATTTTCTTAGAATAAATTCCTAGAAATGGAATTATTGTTTCAAAGGAAGAAAATTAAAGGACAATTTTTGAAAATGAGAGATTTTATAGATTTACCATATTCTTCATTTTTATTTATATTTTCTTAGATCTGTATCTTCAATTTTATAATTTAAGGCAAAATAATATTTGACATAAATATTCACTTTCCATGCACAGAAAAAATACTTTTACAATGACATTTTTTGTGTTAAATTAATATTCTTCACTGTTCTCAAAGAACTCCGACTATTAGTTTTCTAGCTGGAGCACCTGAGCTAGTGTTTGACTCCATCACAATGATTGACTCTGATCAAATGACATTCTATCATTCACTTTCAGTTGATAGATTTATAATTATTCAAAAAGGAGAAAATTAATGGTTCAGAATCTACCAAAAGCTGTTTCCCTATAGTGAAATCTTGAAAAGTTCCCCAGGAGTCTCCTAATTTCATATTATGCATATGAATCATCTAATGGTGTGACAGACATAGTTTTTCTTACAGTTGTTCAATAACATCAGTCATTAGGTTTAACAAGAGATTTTAGATGGAGAAAAATTTTTATGATTTAACATTATGAATGAATAATGTTAATGGTATGGGCATATGTATATGCACGAGAGTAGGTTATATGCATTTATAAACATAGATATTAAATATAAAGAGTAAGATCTTTTATAATCGTTTATTCTTTGTGAACTTGACTCTCTAAATAAGTCTAAGAAAGTTATGTGCTTGGCTGTAGGGGTTTGAGCTGCAAAGAAGAAATTGAATTTGCCCCTAACAGACTATTTACTCACAATTGAAAAGTGTAAAAGCAGGTGATTAGGGCCATGATTGTTTCAGGTTTACTCTTTTTCTTTGGAAATTATTTTTGAGAGCAGTTCAAGCTAGAAGGGCAGGTGAAGGACAAGTTTGTCAAAAATCATTTTTTGAGGTTATTTTGTTAATAAGCCTTTAAGATGTGAAAAGCCCATGGAATATCTCACACAGGACTTGGCACATAGTAGGCACTTGAACATTTGATTTTGATTTGTTCTGCTCTGGCTTAAGTATATAAATAAAGGCCTAGGAAGTGAGCAAACTTCTTATGCATTGGGACAGTAAACTAGTATTATTTTGGAAGAGTAGTTCAGTGAAATCTCTGAAGTTCAGAAAGTATGGATTTGCAAATTTTGCCCTTTGCTTTATTGTAGTTTAATTCTTACCCTACTTGGTGAGTTCTCTCTCTCTCTCTCTCTCTCTCTCTCTCTCTCTCTCTCTCTCTCTGGAGCTACGGTTCTTCAAGGGTGTCATTGTTCATTAGAAATGACTCTTTCAGAATATACTAATTTCTAATCCCAAGAAACTTTTTTTGACATTTTGAACTTTAATCTGACCAAACTAACAAAGAAAAAAACCTAAGGATATTATAAATTACCTACAGTTTAATTTTTAAAATTGATGAAATAATTTTTGTAGATAATTTGGAATCAATATTATCCACTCTCTTCATTTCTGTTGCCTCTGCAAAAACCTTGCCTGAATAATTTGGGGATATTCCGGAAATAAGAGATAGCTAGCCCTAGCACTTATATCACACTTTTATGATATATCTGGACCTCTTTTTGTACATGCATATGGCAAAGATATTCCCTTTGATAAAGGATTATTTATGACAACCTTCAAAAATCTTCCATTTTCTAAGAAGGTGACAGATTACTTAGTTAAGCCAGAAGTGAAAGAATTTCTAATAAAATTATTTAGAATGCCCAAAGTGGTATATTTTCACTGTAAAGCTCTATGATTTGTGTTGCTAATAACAGAAAACTTGAGAATCTATTATTTTAAATGTTATTATTTGTTTTAACAGTCCTGCTAACTGCACATTGATGACATCAATCATTGACAGCATACATATATAAACATATAAACACGGTGTAATTTTTTTAGTCATTGGAGCACTGATGTTTACATGATGCCATTTTAACCAACTTGCCTCTATTTATTCATTCATTTATTTTTAATTGGAGGTAATAGTACCTTTACTATCTTTTCTAAAAATGTGTGTTCTCCTCCTCCCAAATCCATACCCCTTCGCTACTCTTCTTACTGGTGACATTTATATCTGAGAATACTCTTGCCTGTAATGATCATGGTGTTCCCTTAGAACTGGCTTAATTGTGCAGATTCCAGTGTCTTGGATCCCTTGATAATATTCATCCCACGTATTTACTTTATCAGAGATTTTCTAAGACAATTTTCCCAACTACCCAGAGTTGATCGAGGTGGAGATTTGTCTTTCTATCTGTTTCTATTTTAATCCTTGAGAACTCCTTGAAGGCTAGGACTTGATTTTGTTTACATTGGGTTTTTGGTTCCTGGCACATAGAGCCAAATAAATTGTGTACTCAATAATTTGTCATTCATAATATTCCCTACATACAAGCACATTCCCAATTCGGTGCCTTTGCTCTTGAAATTCTCTCTGCTTTAAGTGTTTCTTCCTCATGTATTCGTTCCCATGGTTCATTTCCTCACTTTATTCATATTTCTGTTGAAAGGTTCCCCCTATAGAAGAGCCTGTCCTAAACCACCACATCTCAAAATCTTAAATGGCATGAACTCACACATATTCTCCTCACTCTCTTGCTTTTTATTTTTCTCATAGATTTACCAATATCTTAAATATTATTTGTTTATTTGTTGTTTCTTTCATTAGAATGCGAGCCATCCAAAGCAAAGGAGATGGGTTCATTGACAGCATGTATAATAGGTTTGGCATATTGTAGCCATTTGATAAATACTGGTTCAACAAGTGAGTAAATTATTAATCCCTATCTCTCTCCCCAAATACATACACCCATATATAGAACTATGCATTTCATAAAAATTAGAGACAGCATTTTTTTTATTATAATTGTATCCAGGTAATCAGTGCTCAAATTATTTGTTGAATGATTAAATGAATAAATGATTTATATGTGACAGTTCAGTTGCTTTGACCACAGCCTACTAGGTACTTTGTTTTAATCATTACCGTGCTAAAAGGAAATAATTACCTTGCTTTGCATCTGTTCTTGTTTTTATATATTAACATGAAATTTTTGAGAGTGGAAACATTACAAAATAGTCATACAGCTCTCTGGGGGTGAATTTAGTGATTTACTTCACATTTTCTTCCTGTCCTTTATTAGACCTTGAAAATAATAACAACATTTTACTTTGCCATTACAGTTTGGGTACGACCCCCAACCCCCACTTCAAAATCCTCCACCCTATCTTATTCCTTCTTCCAGTCCTGACTCAAATTTGGATTCTTAAAAAATCTTACTTGCTAAGGGCAAGTGACCCAGTTTTCTGCTCCTTAGATCCTTGTCTTTTGCTTTTATTTCTAGGGTCAGCTGCTGGAGGGTGAACATTTCTGTCACACTTTAAAGAACAGGAGGACCTGAAGTACTCTAGATGGTTACAGAAGCACACGAGAAGAGATAATATATAGAATAAAGAAAAGAAAGGTCCATGAAATTTAACTTAGCTACCTTTCTTATTCCTAATTTTCATCCTACAACTGCATTTGAAATCATTTTAGGGTTTTAGGTGACTACTAACTGAAACTAGGAAATTTTCCCAACTGGCTTTTTTTTTTTTTTTTTTAAACTGTATTCATGACTGTCACTCCAATTTAACAATTTTCACTTGACTATACCATATATACCGACGTCTTAGGGGCCGAAGTTTTTAAATGATGGATATACAGAAATTTTATATTGGCAAATTGAGATTAGCCAGCACGTGTGTGTGTGTGTGTGTGTGTGTGTGTGTGTGTGTGTGTGTGTGTGTGTGTGTGTGAGAGAGAGAGAGAGAGAGAGAGAGAGAGACAGAGAGAGAGA
>NW_006430735.1:3510102-3534656 GCF_000325575.1 Pteropus alecto
TAATTATGTTATTTTTAGGTATAATTTTGCTATAGTGCGCTTGGAGGGAGGGTGGGAGGGTGAATCATGGGAAGGGAAGGGGAGTCAGGAGAGAGGGAGGGAGGGCCTTCGGGCTGTGAGTCTCCAGTTAGAGGGCTCGGCCGGCGCTGAACTGGCTAGAGCGGTGCGTGGTGGACCTCTCGCTTTGCAGCAGCACTGGGCGTGGCGCGCGGCCTGCGCCGGCCCCACACATTGACCAGGCACTGCGCCTGTCGTAGCACACGTGCGGGTGCCGCTGACCCAGGCGCAGGCGCAGACGTACTGCGTCCTAGCCTAAGTTACCCACATCTTCTCGTACTCGAGGCTCCACGTGAGTTTTTTGCGCATGTCTAGCCGCCGCTTCAGGTTTTCCATGTACGAAATGTGATGTTGCCGCTTGCCTGGACTAGGTGCGTGGCCTAGGGGAGTTGGGCGCCCACGTGTCTCAGGTACAAGTAAACCAGGGGTCTGTCCAGCTTCTCTTGAGTCTCCAGGTGCCTTTTTGATGGAGGATCCTTGATGAAATTTATATATATAAATTTCCCCTCAGTATACCTCTCCTAAATGAGGCACTGTGGGGACCACTTCCTAGAGAGGAGTGAAAGTGTAGCTAGTACATCCAACTGGCTTGAAATTGTAGTTTCAGTGAGTGGAATGTAACAATATATGCCTTTAATAATTAGCCAAATTAGACACATTCACTTAACGACTTAGTATATTTACCACTCTTAAATTGATGTTCTAATGTTCTATGAAATTTATATAAGTTTAAGGCTAAAAATAATGAGTCATAAAAGTTATTTTTAACACAGAATATAGCTAATATGTTTAAAATTAATATCAAGATTCTTATGTTTGTAATAAAAAATAACTAGTTTGTTACTGACAATTTTAAGGCTAGTTGTTTGTAATGAGATGTAGCTTTTATAGTAATAGATTAATTCTTAAACATACCTTTTCCACTTAGGGTATGAAATGTAAATACCAGACATAGACCTAGAGTGTATTAATATCTTTCCCCATGAAAGAAAATGTATCTGAATTACTGACAGTTACATAGAATTCCCTTGATTATTTTGAGATTTTTTTCCATTAATAAATTCTTTGATTTTCCTTAGAGAAAGCCATGTTTTGAAAGCTACAGTGGAATGGCTTGATCTCTGATACCCAGGTGTACAAGATGTGCTCTTCACGGCACCATTCAGGTATGCAAGATTGTGTGTGTATATGTGTATGTGTATGTGCATTTATAATTCTTTTTTAAAATTTCTTTTAATTCTTAATTCTATTAATAAATTTTTATAATTCTATTTATAATTCTTATTTATTTTATATTGTGATTTGATATCTATTTTTAGTCTGCCATTCTGGCAGGGTGGAAGAAATATAATCCCAGTCAATTAAAGAATCTCCTCTGCTCCTTAGCAGGGTGGACATGTCATGTCATTTATCCTCATAAATACCTGCCTTGATGTCCATCTTCCTATCTAGTCCTCAGTTCACTCAGGTCATCTCTGGCACATCTCTCTTTCTTGTCTTAGTGGCCCCTTCAGTGGTCTGTAAGGTACTCTAGGATCCCACACTGTATTGGGGCACTAAAGTCACCATAGTGCTGAGACTCATATGCCCACATTCTCTGTGTATCTATTTCTCACTGAGATCTTGGTGACTCTTCAGAGATTTGTATAGAAAAATGACACAGGGGCAGAAATCTGGGCTCCATGCTACCCTCCCTCACCTATTCAAACTTCCTCTCTGATGCCTACGCTTCTCATCACATTCCCTCCAACTCTTTTCTTTCTTTTATCGAAGAACCTTTTCTGTCTAGGGGCAAGAGTTACAATTCTCTGTCTAATATTGTTTCTTTGACTTTTGAGATTAGGAATCCTCTCAGTTACTAGATCCCCTCAGAGCCTTAGGCTTTGGAAAGCAGAGCTGGGGAGAGACTTTTTTTTTCCTTAACTCTGCCATATTTCTCACACAACGTAGCAGTTCCACTTAGTCATTCTGGAGGATGGAACTGTGGCTGGAGGTGCAGGGATTAGTGGATAGGAAGCAAAACAGAAAAAAAAACCAACATGACTTAATATTTTAAATATATTATCCTACTCAACATACCAATGAGATGAAGATCCTGGATTTGAGACTGACTTGACCCTGTTAATGTCTCACATTCTACAGGCTGTAGCAGCACAAGAGTCACCTCTACACCATTAGTGATTCTATCACAAAGATTAATAAAACTTGTTTATTTTCTGTCACCTCCTGTGTAACATATGCACTATGTGTGCAGAAACTTTGTTTCGTCCTTGACTTTATTTCCAGCACATGGAACCACGACAGCAAACAGAGGCACTTGATAAATATTTTTGAATGAATGAATGAGTTATACCATTGACCTCAGAGGATGGTTTATTGCTATTTCTTCAATTAATCTGATAAATCTTATTCATGGCTTATACTATGAATTTGAAATCACCTACTTCCTCTTGTTTAAACATAGAGTATTTTTGTGCTGCTTCCGGAAATAGCCAATTAGCATATATTTCTTAACAGAAAAAATGTAAGAGAAAAACAATACTGCCATTACCTCAACTTTGTTTCTTACCAGATCATTTTATGCAGACAAAACAGTGTATTTGTCAAACATATTTAGCACTCAAATCAATCATAATCAAATTGGGTAGAAATTACTAAGGCCACCAATTACTTTTTCAGGTGTTTATTGTGTACCTATTCTATATCTAGCATAAAGTTTGGCATTTGGGGAGATATGAAATACTTTATTTACATAAAGCTTTATTTTTCTTTAAGATCAGCAACAGTGTCATTTATGTCCTACATATGACATGCTCTGTGTGATGGCTTTTTAATGTCACCTTGACTGAACTACAGTCCCCAGAATTCTCTATCTCCTATGTGTCTGTTTAGGGCAGATTGCAAAAGATATCCCCTCATGAGAATAGGAAGGCAGTGGTCATTTTGCAGCATACATATAACTTCTTCCTGTCATTGAGACTCTAATCTAGATGCTACTGTTAGGGGATTTTGCAGATGTGATTAAGGTTCCTAATCAGTAGGCTAAATTAATAAAAAGGAAGAATACCCTGTGTGGGCCTAACAATCAATTGGAAAGGCTTTAAAAGAGGACTTAGGATTTTCCTAAAGTCAGGACTGCATACAGCTTCTGGCTTTGATTGCTCTTCTTTTCTTTTGGATCTTCCTTCTTGACCATAACCTGTGAAAAGAAAGCTTCAGCTTGTGCCTTTGGGGTTCCAGCCTGCTTTTCATCTTTTCTTCCTGACTGCCCGTGTTATGGTCTTTGGACTTTTGTCCAGCCCCAACGATTGTACTAGCCATTCCCTTGTAATAAATGTATCTCCTCCTGGTTCCACCTCTCTGATTGAACCCCGAGGAATACACTGTAAATATTTCTTGACAAAACACAGTTCTTTCCTCAAAGGGCTCATAAGACAACTGATCCCAGAAGATGGGAACATAGATAATAGTTCAGGATCATCTTTAGTTATAAACTAAAATGTGTGATACAAAAAAAACAAACAAACAAAAACCAAAAAACAAAAATCATAAGATGGCAGGATAGTAAGAGACCAGTATGGCCAAGCATTAATGAGAAAAATTTCACCAATAAAATTGAATTTGAATTTATTCATGAAGGATGGATAAAAATTAAAAGGTCAGGGAAATGTGAGAAAGCCATCCTGTTTAGTGCACAGTATTAGCAGAGTTATTGAGGTTGAATTAGCATGTTGAGTCTAGAACATAGTAAATTGGTTTCGCTTTATACCAACACCTCACTTAACCTTTCACCTTAGTTGTCCTTCTACAAGCAGTTAGAAAGTCTAATAATGTCTTTAAATTATTGTGAATTATTACGAAAAAAATGACACGTATTCAACCTTAATATTTTTAGTTAAATGACGATGTTAATTTTTACAGTAACTTTTCAGAGTAAGGTCAAGAATCTTGGATATAATGTGTTTTATTTTTTGTTATAAAAAAAAAAGGCTCAGGGACAAAGTAACAAAACCAGAGATCTCGCTCCATGCCCCTGCCAAATAGTTGTTAGCTAATGGCAGCCCTTCACATTCACCGGGGAATGGAGAATGAGCCAGCACACTTACTGAAAGGGTCAGGAGAGGCAAAGATGGCAGGTGTGTGTGGGGTTGGTATGTGTGCACATGGGAGGGGTGCTGGCAGAGAAGGAGCAGCTACTAATATTTGGGGAAAGGTAATTCCAGAAGATAAGAATTTATTCTGATAAAAGCCCTGGAGGTTTTGGGGTTGCTGTACTAGATCAAGGAAAATTAGCTTTGTTTACTAAGAATACATTTGGAGAATCACTGAGGACATATACTCTTGTAAATATATTTTTCATTCTGGTTTGTGAGCAGTAAACAATTCTAATATGTATTCTTTAGGGGGAAATGGAATAAAAGGGCCCCAAATTTTCCAATAATTTCTTAATTTTAGGAAGCAAGCACCATGCTGGCAGTTCTAGGAGAATAATAACTAGTTTGTGTATAGTAGTTTGAAGCTTACAAAGCACTGGCATATATGCCACATAATTTCCTTCCAGGGTCAGTAGAACTTCTTGGCAGCTCACAGTAACACTATGTTACAGGCTTAGATTATATTTTACACATACAGTGTAAGGTATTCATCATTTCCAATTAGAATGTCTTTTTTTTCTGGAATGGTTTACTGGCTGTTAAAACCATGAAGTACTTCTGTGTCAATTCATAAATAGTTTCATTCTCTAATCTACTGAGTTTCCCCCACCTTCCATAACCCTAAATTATTCTCGTGGAGCCTTGAAGTCTCCACCATCCATCAATGAAAGGGTTAGTATCTTACTCAGCAGGGAGCCTCCAGGACCCAGTTCTAAGCTCTCCTGATTTCTTCTCTGATTGGCTGGTGCCCAGGTCATGCTGATTGTAAAATATCTTAAATCACATTCTCTAGTGACTGATTTTACATCTATTATATATCTTTCAAAACTGTTGAAATCTGTCATCTCTGATGTCTTTATTTCTAGTTTCATTTATTTTTGGTATTTATGCCTTAAAAATCCCAATACTTTGATTTCAGTAGAGTGTCAGGAGGGAGAAGAGATAAATGCATTAGTAGATATGCTTTATTTAACCATAGGTTTGATTAATAATGTTGAAGTTTCCTGAAAACATCCACCGGCATAGGGTTTATATAAAAGCATACTGTGAAAGCTTGTTAATAAGTTCTATATGAAAAGAGAAAGGATTCTTTGATCCAATAACTGTGAAAATGTTGCATTAAATAAAATTAAACATGCTATCTCCAACCCCAACCCTTTTAGTACCATTTTCTATGCTATTGTTTATAGTTAATGTTTAAGCCAGGGTTAAAAATCTGTTTCTCACACTTTTTCCCTTCAGAATCCTCCTTTTAAAATGGAGCACAAATGCCCTTTTAAGGTAATAAAACCTTATCATGAGCATTAGTTTAGAAAGTGATGCATAATTTGGAGGAACTTGTGCTGTATCATCTGCAGTTTTTTGAGCATCTAACACTCCCGTTTAAAGTCTCATCTGACTTTCAGCACAGAAGCTGAGAACTGTATTTCCCAGAATCCCCTTCCCTGTGTAGTCCCAGATTCGAGCTTGCACATGAAGGGAATTTGAAAGAGAAGAAGAAACTGATGTTCTCTGGACATAGTACAAGCATATATATAGTCAGAAGTGAATTCTTAAAACAATCAGTTAAGTGGATTCAGTCCGAGTCAGTTCATAGAACCTTCTTAGAGATACTGGAGATTTGAAACATTTTCCAGGCAAGAAGACCTTTAATCAACAGCTTTAGTACTTTGGCCTGAGAGGACTTCTCTGCCCTGTAGTGGCAGCTTCCCTAACCTATGGCAGAAGTTTTCCTGATCTCTGTTCTTTCATCTTTTCTAAGAAAAATGTAAGCCTCTAATTCTTTATGAAAGGCTTTAGATCCATGATTCATAGGTTGACTTCTATTTTCCCAACACACTGATTCAATATGTACTAATAAAGAGTAGGTGTCAGTGAGTCAATCAGAATTGTCTCTGTAGCTGTCTCATCAAATATTAGAATACCCACTTAGGATTTCATGAAATTTACTCAATTTCAGGAAGCCAAAGTTTAGAGGCTTTTTCTATAGCCTTTTCCAATTTAAAGCTGAGCAGTGCGACCAAAAATAATGCTATTATTTGTATAGGCAAGTCTTTATCCAGAGGATATCAGTAGTACTTAAGTCACCAAGACTTTGACCAGCATACATAAGTTGGACCCTGAAAAATAAAATTATCTAGTATAATATCCAACAAATGATATATCAAGTTCAGATGAATTAATAATATTGAATTGGTGAGCTTCTTTATTGGAAAAGATCCCTTCTTAAAAATATGAGGACTTAACTGGGATTAAAGGGCAAAATCAAATAAAAACGGAAACAAAACAGCATTAAAAAACAATAACAACGACACCAACAACAACTTCCTCTTCCCTACATCAGGTTACATAAACGAGTCTCCTGTCCACTTCAATTATGTGTTTATTCAGCTTCAACTAAGAGGACATTCACCTTTGAGCACTGTATATCACAGTCACGTTATTCTGCAATAGTTCTGATTTTAGAGACCAGCATTCAATGTATTGTGAACTCCTACAGGGCCAGGACCAGGCCTTTTGTTTTATTTTTATAGAAACTTGAATAACACACAGTTTAGTGCTAAGTGCTTCTTTATGTTATTTTAGGGGTTAGATGTTGACTTTTCTATTGTATGCGTATCTTGTATAGGCAAGTCTTCTACTTCATTTGTATTATGGACAGTCAAGTATACACGACTGAAGATCTGTTAGATCTAAGTTATGTATCCTCTCACCCAAGCCAAAAAAGGATGGACAGAACAATAGAACTAGACATTTAAGCATTGATCTTTTAGTGCTTTCCTGAATGCATAGTGTGTTTCCTGAACTTCCCAATCTGTAAAATATTATGAAGAATCACACAGTTCATTTACATATTAGTCAATCAATGAGACTAATTGGTCACTTCCAATGTGTCTAGCATTTTAAAAATTGCATATTATTTTCATTGTTAATAAATAATACTATTTTGACCCTCACACAGAATAAAATATATAAAAGATTTAATTCTTTCCACAAAAGAAAGCCAAAATTATATTGCTGTGAGTGAAATTATAATGTATATAAGGTCATTATAAATTCTTGAACAGGTTGCTTTAATCTAGCACATTATTCCTCTCAAAAAGTATATGTTGATCTTGTTTTCAAAGATGATCTGGGAGATTCTAGTTTCAAAAATTGGATGACATATGGTAGGTGAAATGCCACCAACCTGAAAACAGAAAAGACCCTTGCAAGTCCAGAATTCCATTGTTTGTTCATTTCTCCAATCACAGAAACCAGTTAGCTCTGAAAAGCAGCCAAGGAGAAATTTGTTTAGAATGCTGTCTAGATAGAGATTGCAGTTTTCCCAAGTTCTCAATCAGTATAGGGAGGTTATTAACAAGACCTTCAGACTCTTAAACCTCTAATTATCAATATTTTCTAGTAAAGCTCAGGATTATCAGGCTTCATAAATGATGTCTGACTTGGAGTTGAGGGCCTAACTCTGAATGATTTCATTACTTGGTCTTTGCATTCTTCTGGTTACTTGCTACCAAACACCCTAATGAGAAAAGCAAAACAAAAGAAAACAAAATGTGTGTCTTTCTTTTGTTAACCTATGGTATAGTTTTGAGCAGTTTGAAGAAAATGGAGAAACTTGTAAAACAGACACTAAATTTTATTAAAAGAATATTTTAGAAGTATAATATTTAAGTGGTTTCAAGTAATTAATTTTGGGTTGATGTGGGTGGAGAAATAAGCAAAATAAATTTTGAAAATGGAGTTAAAATAAGCTTCCATTTATAAAAATTAAAATTTTCCCCCACTTTAAAATATTTCTTTGCACAAGGTGACATGAACTGATGCTATTAATAGCTGATATGATTCTAGTGGCTATATAATATATATTTTATTTCTGATTTGTTAATATATATTGCTGATAATATGTAGCAGCAGAATGTCAGAATATGGGTCTGGGGAAATCTGTTACTGCAACTGATGAACAATTCAAAATTCATATTCTATTAAGAACATATCATCTCAGAAATATAGAGGTCAGTGTGTATTAAGATAGAATGAGTTTAAGTAGAGTGAAAGGATGATGGCATATTTAAATATGTGGCTCTGGAGTTTCACTGTGCTATTCTGTGGCAAGTCAGGTTAGTCATTGTGTTCATGGTCAAATGATTCAGAGCAGATTTAAAATCAAACTTTATTACTGATTTTGAGCATATGTATAATAAAATGAATTAAGCACTATAATCTTGTGTTAGCTCAAGGAACTTTTTACACACATATCCAAATAATTAACACTTAGGTCAAGATGCAACACATGTCTAGCAGCCCAAAGCTTCTGTCATCCCCTCCTCAGTCAGTACTCAGCCTCTCAAGGTAAGTAGTATTCTGATTTCTGTTATTGTCAGTTTTGCCTGTTTTTGAACTTCATGTGAATGGAATCATATTGTATGTACTCTTTTCTATATGTCTTCTTTAACTCAGCATAATGTCTGTAGGTTCATTTATATTATTTCAGGTAATATTCATTTGTTCTCTTTTTACTGCTCTGTAGTATTCTATTGTATGAACCTTCAGAGTTTATGTATCCATTCTCCTATTGATGGATATTTCAGTTGTTTCCAGTGGGGAATATTGTGAAAAAAGCTGCTATGAACATTCTTGTACACATCGGTGGAATCAGAACAGATTTTATCTCTCAGTAATGCTTACCAAAGCAAGATGTTTCTATTACTTCTCTTTCATAAACATAGGGTACCCAGTCCATCGTAAGCCATGCAGCTTCCTCCAGGCCAGAGTTCTTCTAACCCTCGAGCAGTGCTTACATTACCGAGGATGTCAATTTTACAACTCCAGAGAGAACAATTCAGGTTGTAGTTTGGGCTCCAGGGGACACAGAGAATAGTTCAATGAGACCAACCTGATACCATTACTCTTGGCCACATGGATAGAAGAACTGATAACAACTCTCAGATCCATTATTTACTCATTGTTGCTTTCAGCAACTTGCTTAACCTGTACAACATACAATAGATTCTTATGGATATAGGATAATAATCTACTAAGATTTAAATGTGCTTTGTATATTGTGCTACACAGTTGATAAATTTTAGTATTTTACTTTTTTTCATCCTCCTCTTTTTGAAAATTGGCGTTTCAAATAGAAATCTTGAGTAACATTCATGACTATTTTCAGCATACCTTATACCAGGTATTTTCTTTATTCAATGATTGCTCTTTGTATTTAGATAATCAAATGTCAAAAAAAAAATCTCTCAAAGCTTCTTATAAATTATAAAGCACATTGAAAAGAGATTCATCTGCTCGTCAATTGCAAAAAAAAAAAACGTTAATTTGTTCTGTATAATTTACTACTCTTATTGATCTTGCTTTTCTACTGGGCTTTACACACAGATAAGAGGCCATGTATTCATTATGCCCGTAATGTTTTTTAAAACAATGTTTTAAGAGCTGGACAAATGTTCTTAGGCAGATATTAAAAACCAAATGCTTTATAGGGGTACAAGATAATTCTGACTCAGCATGGTGTGTGGTGATAACGACTCATATTTTCTTATTACTGAATCAGGAATAGAAGAGACTATACGCAAGACCAGAGTGTCTTTTTTGGGACAAGCCATAGTGGAATGAAATTCTATTTCTTTCATAGATATTCATAGTCCATCTTTATTGTTTAGTAAATTCACTGGTTTTCATATTTTGTCAGTCAAGATTATCTGGTGATAGACATAGATTTAAAACAGCCTATGCATAGTAATAATATCAATAATTAACATTTTTTCCAGCTTTATTGAAATATAATAGACAATTAGTTGCTTGTATTTACATTGTACAATTCAATGAGTTTTTTTCTCAATTTTAATTGGCATACAATAATATACTAGTTTCAATTGTACAGCATAGTGATCAGAGATCCATATAACTTGCAATGGAATCACCCCACTAAATCTAGTACCCTTCTTCCCCTTTACATATTTATTACAACATTATTAACCATCTTTCCCATGCTACACTCTACATCTCTATGTCTATTCTGCAACTATCCATTTGTACCTCTTAATCTCTTTGCCATTTTTGGCTCCTCCCAACCTCTTCCCATCTAGTAGCCCTCAAAATATTCTCTGTATCTATGAGTTTATTTCCACTTTTTTTGTTGTTTATTTTGTTCTTTAGATTCCATGTGTGTGTGAAATTATGCAATATTCGTCTTTCTCTATCCAACCCATTTCAGTCAGTGCAGTACCCTTTAGGTCTATCAAGGCAATATCTTTTTCTATCCTCTTCCTTTTAGTCTGTAAGTGTCTTTTAATGTGAAGCGAGTCTCTTGTAGGCAGCATATGTAGGGGTCATGTTTTCTTATCCATTCAGTCACTCTATCTTTTGGTTGGAACTCTTAATTCTTTTCTATTTGAGGAACATGTTGATAGGAATGTAGTTTTTACCATTCTTTTTTCCTGTTTTCAATATATGTTTTTTCTTCTTAAAGAAGTGTATGAGAGTTCCTCTCCAACATTTGTTATTACTTGTCATATTGATTATAGACATTCTAACAGGTGTGAGATTTCATTGTGGTTTTGATTTGCATTTCCCTAATGATGATGATAAATTTCTTTCTTTATTGTTTCTTTTTTTAGGGTTTGGTACTATCTTTTTTTAAATGTCAGTTTATTTTTTTTAATACCATATATATATATATATCCTCTGTCCACTTTTTGATTGGATCGTTTGTTTTTTTGTTGTTATTGAGTCATATGAGTTCTTTGTATATTTTGGATATTAGGCCTTTTTCAGAGGCGATGCTTGCAAATATACTTTCCCATTTGGATGGTTGTCTCTTTACCTTGTTGATGGTTTCTTTTGCTGAGCAGAAGCTTTTTTGTCTGATGTAGTACCATTCATTTGTCTTTGCTTTTAATTCCCTTACTTTGAGGTCAAATTCATAAAATCCTCTTTAAGTTTGAGGTCCTTGAGTTTAGTTGCTATGTTTTCTTCTATGCATTTTATTGTTTCAGGTCTTATATTCAGGTCCTAATCCATTTTGAGTTAATTTTGGTGTGTGGTGATAGACAACAGTATAGTTTCATTCTTTTGTAGGTGGCTTTCCAGTTTTCCCAGCATCACTTATTGAAGAGGCTTTCCTTTCTCCACTGTATATTTTTGGAGTTTTTGTCAAAAATTATTTGCCTATATAAATATGGGTTTATTTCTGGACTCTCGATTCTGTTCCACTGGTCCATGTGTCTATTTTTCTTTTTCTTTTTTTTTTTACATCTACAGCATCTGGTCTTTCTAGATGGCCTCCCATCCAAGTACTAAGCAGGCCCGATCCTGCTTAGCTTCTGAGATCAGTTGGGATCGGGAGTGTTCAGGGTGGCATGGCTGTAAACTGTGTGTCTATTTTTCTGCCAATACCATACCGTTTTGATTACTGTCACTTTGTAGTATAATTTGAAGTTGGGCATAGTGATGCCTCCAGCCTCATTCTTTTTTCTCAGAATGGCTTTGGCAATTCGGGGGTCTTTTGTGCTTCCATACAAATCTGATGATTTTTTATTTTCTATCTCTTTACAAAATGCCAATGGGATTTTGTAAGGGATTGCATTAAACCTGAATAATGCTTTAGGTGATAAGGTCATTTTAACTATGTTGATTCTTTCAATCCAAGAACATGGAATATCTTTCCATTTCTTTGTATCTTCTTCGATTTCTTTTAATTGTGTCTCTGGAGGCAGCATATGGTTGAGTTTTGTTTTTTGATCCAATCTACAACTCTGTTCCTTTTTATTGGTGAGTTCAATTCATTTACATTCAGGTTGATTATTGAAATATGAGGTCTTCTTATAGCCATTTTATCTTTTGCTTTCTGGTAACTCGATGTTTTCATTGCTTCCTTGTCCTAGAGTTTCTGTTTTCTTTATTTTGGTTGGCTTTTGTGGTTTTCTCTCTGGTCCTTCTTGTTTTATATTATATACTTCAGTTTTAAATCTTTGGCCTATGGTTACCATTACGAATATGAAAAGGATAGTTTTATATATACAATTTCTTCTGCGTGTGCCTTATCTCCATTCCTTTTTGTGAATTTGGGTCTTTGAATCCTCCCCTTTTCAGTCATTGTTATCTCAGTTTGTCCCTATATATGCTGAACGTTCATTACTATCTTGCTATAGCAAATCTTTTTGTATTTTAAGCTTATAATACCCCGTTTATAGTAAGTACTCCTCTGCTTTTATCAGCCTGTTACTTACCTTACTCCTAATTATGCATTTTTTTTGTCAATTTCTTTTAGGTGAACTGACCCCTTTTAGTATTTCCTGTAGCGCATGCCTCGTAGTGGAGAATTCCCTCAATTTTTGTATGTATGGAAAGGTCTTTATTTCTCCATCATATCTTAAGGGGAGCTTAGCTAGATATATTATTCTTGGCTGATAGTTCCTTTCACTTAATAGTTTGAATATTTGTTTCCACTCCTTTCTGGCTTGTAAGGTTTGCGCTGAGAAGTCCGATGATAATCTAATGGATTTTCCTTTATAAATTACCGTCTTCTTTTCCCTGGCTGCCTGGAGAATTCTTTGTCATTGATTTTTGATAATTTTAATACGATGTGTCTTGGTGAAGGCCTTTTTGGGTTGAGATAATTGGGTGTTCTATTGACTTCTTGAATTCCAAGTTCCAGTTCATTCCTTAGATTTGGGAAATTCTCATCAACTATTTGTCTGAAAATGCTTTCTAATCCCTGCTTCTTTTCCTCCCCTTTGAGAATTCCTATTATTCTATGTTTCCTCTCCTGATGGTATCAGCTAGTTCTTGTATTTCTCTTTCATTATTTTTCATTCTTTGGTTTCTCTCTTCTTTCTTCTGATTTATTTCTAGATTTCTGTCTTCGACATGACTGATCCTTTCCTCCATTTGGTCGACTCTATTTCCTAAGCTTTTTATTTCACTTTTCAACTCTTGCAGTGTGTTCTTCATCTCCAGAAGATCTATTCGTCTTTTTTTTTTTTTTTGAGAGTTTCAGTCTCCTTGCTAAAGAACTCATTTTGCTCATCTAGTTGTTTTTTCAGTTCCTGAAATTGTTGATATTGTTGTTTTGGATCTCACGAAGTTTTTTCACAATTACCATCCTGAATTCTCTATCATTTCAGTTGCATATTTCTGTATCTGTAAGCTTATTTTCTGGAGATTTTTCTCTTTCTTTCTGAGATGCCTTGCCACCTTGGTTGTTCATGGTGTTTAATGGACTATTTCTCCACCTGGGCATTAATGGAAGTGTGTTCTGCTATTGTTTTTTTTTTTCCAGAAAGAAGATTTATTATATAATAATCCTTCGCCTGTTGCAAATAAGGTGTTTTTCTTTTTGGTTTCCAGTCAATGGCGTCTAAGCCTCTTGGATCTCTGCTTTATGTAAAGTCTTAATGTCTTTTTTTTGCCTTGTAGATGTTTAATCATGCTCGCTACCCTCAGTCTCAGTTCTTGTCAGTGTTAGCGACAGTTTCAGTAATGTTTGCTCAGAGTCCCCTGGGGCTCCGCAGCATTTCATCTCGGAGAGTATGAGGGAAGGGGCCCTCTCTGTTGAGGGATGGGGGCTGCGGCTCAGCTTCAGTTTTGCAACCATAGATGGTAAAAATCAACTGTTGTTTCTCTGCTGTCCCCGCTTTTCTCCCATCCCTGTTTCTCTGCCTTCTGCCCTGATGACTGGGCTGCTGCCAGCCGTGTGGAACTCACAGCACTCTCAGGCAGGGCTATCAGGGAACTTGCTGCTCCTTTTCCCCTCCCCCTACTCTTACAGGGAGCTCCAGCTGCAAGAGGCAGCTTCCGTGTTCTTCCCAGTCCACCACCCAACGCCTGAAGTTCCATCCTGTGGTAGCTCTTATGCGCAGATCCCATGCTCAGACATGCTGGTGTGCAGTTTGAGTATTTCTTGTTGAGTTTTAGATATTCACCTTATTGTAGTTTCAAGAGGAGAGATCTGGGAACGGCTCTCATACCACCATGATAAATTTCTTTAGCTTATTTTTATTTGGGAAGCTCTTTATCTGTCCATCGACTCTAAATGGTAGCTTTGCTGGATAAAGTATTCTTAGTTGTAGATCCTGAGTTTTCATCATGTTCAATATTTTGTGCCAAACCCTGATGCTCTGCATAGTTTCTTTTGAGAAATCTGCTGCCAGTTTTATGGGAGCTCTCTTGTAGGCAACTAACTGATTTTCTCTTGCTGCTTTTAAGATTCTCTCTTTGTGTTTGACCTTTGGCATTTTAATTATGATGTGTCTTGGTGTGAACCTCTTTGAGTTCCTCTTTTTTGAGACTCTCTGAACTTCCTGGAGTTTTATGTCTATTTCCTTCATCAGGTGAGGAAAGTTTTCCATCATCGTTTCTTCATATAGCTCTTCAATGTCTTGTTTTCCCTCAGGTACCCCTATGACATGGATATTTTTACTTTTAATAGTGTCTCATAGACTCTTTACATTATTATTATAGTCTTGGCTTCTTTTATCTTGCTGTTTTGATTGAGCATCCTTGGCTTCCTCAACCTCTATATAGGTGGTTCGATCCTCTTCTTTATCCACTCCGTTTATTCCTTCTAATATACTCTTCATCTCAGATAATGTGTTCTTTATGTTTGACTGGTTCCCCTTTATAATTTTCATTTCCATTTGTATGTTTTTATCTCTTTGTTAAAGTTTTCACTGAGTTCATCTACTCTTCCCCTAAGTTCATTGAGCATCTTTATAACCAGTGTTTTGAATTGTGCATATGGTAGATTACTTGACTCCATTATTCCTGGATCTCTGTTCTGTTCTCTCATGTGATTTCTGCTTTTTTGTCTTCCCTTTTTGTCTGCCTTTCTGTGTCTGTTTCTATGTACTAAGTAAAGCTTCTAAGTCTCCCAGTCTTATTAGTATGGCTTTGTGTAGTAGGTGTCCAGTGTCACAATCCTGAGAGGGGTTCAGCTGCAAGCCAAATTTAGCCCCAGGCTGTTTTCCCTGAGCCACCTGTTAAGATTCAGCAAGCAACTCACAGATGCTGTGCTTACAGTTGCTTCAAGAAACCACACCAGAAACTGAGGCCAGCTGCTACGACTTTGAGCCTTCCCACTGCTCAGCAAGGAGCACCTGACTAGCTGAGGACATACCTGGATGTGGCTTGGCAGGGTCCATGAGTTGGGGGTGGCAGAGTTTCAGGGAACCCTCTGGGCGGAGTGACCTCTGTTATCCAGTTTGATGACATCTCAGCGATGGTGGCGCTGAGTCCGCCAGCATGAGCCAAAACAGATGTTTGTTGTCTTTCATTTGAGATGTTTCTTTGTTTTCCTATTTTGGCTGCATACTGGTGTTTGTTTCTATGTATTAGGTAGGGCTGCTATGTCACCTGAACTTAGTGGAGTGGCCTTATGTAGTAGATGTCCTCTTAGCACAATCTTTCCTAGTCACCAGTGCCAGGTGCTTCTGATATGTCTCTTGTATTGGTCGTGTGTGCCTTACTTTTGTAATTGAGCCTTTGTTGCTGTTTGCTTATCAGTGTGAGGGATTGACCCCTAGGGCTGATTGGTTTTGATGGCTGGCCATGACAGGTGGAGGGGCTGTTGTGCAGGGGCTGACCCTACAGAGCAGGATTTGCTTTAGCAGTGCTCTGGTGTCTGCCCTTTGGATGTGACCTCTGGGTGGTGTTCCAGCTTAGACTGAAGCTGGTACCTGGGCATGCAGGCTGGGGCCTCCCGGGAGGGGCTTTGCTGCACTCCGAGTTCAGTTGCAGCCTATGCGCTGCCTGAGGCCATATGAAATGAACCACCAAGCAATCTGCAGTTGTCCGCCATCCTTGCTGGGATTGGAAGTGCCTCGAGAGGCCAAGCTGCAAATTGAGACCGGCTGCTGCTAGTGCAGGGCTTAGGGCTGCTCAGCAAGAGGTACCAGTCATGCCAAGGCTGGATGCTGGTTTTGTTAACTTTTGAGAGATTTTAGGAATGTTTGCAGCATGAGCCAAAACAGATGTTTGTATGGAAAAGCCACTGGAAATGGCTTGGGTGGGCCTACACGTTCGGCGGGGGTGGGGCGGGGTGGTGGTCTTAGGGAATCACCAGAGCTAGGTGACCAGTGTTAGTTACATTGTTGGAGACTCAGATATGTACCAACCTGGGTCTGCAAGCCAGGCAGCAGAGGGCTCAACAAAGGAACAATGCCCTCTGTCAGCACTTTTGTCTGGGAGAAAGCAGATCCTTCGGCTCTCACCCTGAAACCAGACAATTCACTCTGTCCCTATATGTCCCTAGCACCTTTTGAGTTGCTGCCCCAGTGCTGGAGCTCAGAGAGAGTGATTTCATCAGTAAGTCTGCACCTGGGCCCCTTAAGAGGAAAGTTTGTGACTGCAGCCCTCTGTCTCACTCAGAGACAATCTCCACTGGTTTTCACAGCCAGAAGTTGTGGGGACTTCTCTTCCTAGCACTGGAACCCAGGGCTGGGCAGCCTGATGTGGGGCCCAGATCCCTTGCTCTTCCAGGGAGACCTCTGCAGCCGAGATATTTCTCCCAATTCTCAACTGTCACATGTGGTCGTGGGACCAGACCACTTTGCATCTCTGCCCCTCCAACCAGTCTCAAGGTGGCCTCTTCTGTGTTCCCCAGTTGTAGGACTTCTGTTCAGCTAGACGTCAGGTGATTCCCAATGACTAATCGCTGTTCTCTATTTTAGTTGTAATTTTGATGTGGTTGTGAGAGGAGGCAAGTGCAGCATTTACCTACTCTGCAATCTTGACTGGAAGCCCAGATCTACTTCTCAAACCTACATTTGGGAGAGAGTTTAGTGGGAAGAACTACAGCCTCTTCCACTGAAACTCACCTTGGGATCATACTTATATTTATTTCTCCCTCCTCTAGTGTTTACCCTAGATTCTTCTTAATCTTAACTACCATCTATGTCCATCTGTGCACACCTTAATGGCCTACCTATAGTCATGACATAGACCCTCAATCCAAGGGGTCTGGTTCCTGCATTGCCATGCTGTTCTTAGTCAAACTGAGATTTATTCTTGACAAAGTCTCAGCTAACCCTATTAGGAACTAGCAAATAGAACTTGTCAGAGTTTCTTGCTTCCAGTCAAAATGAATGAGCCTTTATAACCCCACCTTTCTCAGTCACTGGATGCAGGCTGCCTGGGAAGTGTATAAACTTAGGTGGAGGTGAGTTTAAAAATTCAGAAAACCCTGAAAAAAAAAAGTGGTAACTATAGGCTATTTGTTAATCACACTCTTAGCCTCAGTGCAAAAGTGTTCCTTAAAATAAAATCTGAGCAGTGTATCCTCATGTCTGCTATATAAAATCCAGTTGAAAGAAGTAATCCTTTCCAAAGGCTATGGCAGTCAGAACAGTCCAGCATGGGGCTGGGAGTATGGGCTCTGATTGGTCTGCTCATTAAATTTGTTAATCTCTTACCCACTGTGGTCGGGCGTACAGGCTTTCCCCATTGGCCAGGCCCAGGTAGTATGACCACCACTGTAGTCAGGGAGGAATGGAGTGGTTTTCTCATTCAGCATGTGGAATTGGTTCACTATAGAAAATATATCTTTAGTTATCATACTAAAAGGGTAAGAACACTGGGAAGCCAAACACAGATGATGTCTACTACTTGTGGGATTCGGAAAGAATTTTAGAGCTAGCTGTAAAACATCTACAAAAATGAGCTAGTATTGAAGTCAAAGGCTATGATAAGTCCTGAGATCAGCATTTTTAGGTCTCACAGTTCAAACCTGCAGGTGAGAACAAAAGTAAGAGAAGCACAGTTTCCTTTTAGGAAATGTAGAGACATTAGCAGGAGTGGTGAAACTATATACAAACCCTACAAGCCTTATCTAAAGGGATGCATTCTCACTACATGCTGATGAAAATAAAACAGAAGGGCACAACAATAAATTCTTTTACTTTGCAGGAAACTCACAGAACTTTGATGTATATTTTTCTTACATTGATTGACTGTCATAGTCCATCTAGGAAAATAGAAAACTTTGCAAGTATTTAAATTAGGGAATCCCTCAAACATGCGATGGAAGACAAATGGGATGGAGCAGCAGTAAGAAGCCACAACCACCACTACTAGGATAGAGTAATAAAGGGAGGCAGTGTGATTCAAAGGGCTGGAGTCAGCCAGTTAAACCCCTGCAGATCTTTGTGATGGGAACTGAAGCCACAGAGGAGGTGCTAAAGCCATAGTAGAGATGAAGTTACTACCAGAGACATTGGCCAAGGTTGAATGGTAAGGGAATGGAGAAATATCCTTGCTTTTCTGTCTGCTAGCTCCTCAGCTGCTTCAGTGCCTGTGAATAGTGTAGCTGAGCCACAAGCCAGCTGTTGTAATCAGTCAGCTAAGACAATGCAGCCTATCATAATACATTCCCTACCTATATATAACAGAGGCTGAAAGGGACCAGAAATGCATTAGAGGGTAAGACCCAGGAAAGGCACTTGTAGCCAGGGTGAAAATGCTATCAGTCTTAGACTAAATGCCTTAAATTAGAGGTAAAGTAAATGAAAGATCGTTCAGAGACTAAAATAGATACTCTCTTTTCTTAAGTAATTCTCATCCTTCAAAGTCTCCAGACCAGTAAATTGGTACTTACAGTTATTTCTCCAAGTCTCTTATCTGTGACACAATAAGGCTCTTTCCACAAGATTTATACCTGGGAGACCAGCTATGCATTAGTGAACTTAACTTCTTTATCTCATAGGGGTTGGGGAAAGCAAGCACTGAAACAGTTCGTAAGTGCACTATAGTGCAAGCAAAGTTACAGCTGAGGTGTTTTAACTTTGCTAATACTGTGTTTTATTGAAGAATAACAGCTATTTATCTGGAAATGAATGCTACAGCTTAAACTTAATTGTTTCTTAGAAATTGCATGTATTTTAATCTATGAAACTGTTACACATAAAAGACCAGATATAAAACTCATTAAAGAAGAATTCTGTAATGGGAACAGTTAACCATTTTTTTCTCCATCTAAACATTGGACACTATTTTCTGTTTAGAATCTGCTGGGTCTCTGTTAACAGCAGTAGCCACAGAGGTTCTTCAGTTTGGGTCATTATAAAGAAATTAAAGGGATTTGCTGAAATGGCTTGAAGTTATGCTCTATGATGAAAATGAAAATTATGTATTATTCCTCTATATATTTACACATAATTGGTCTTCACCCCAAGTTCCAGGTTCTGTTCTCTAAGTAACTATTATTACCTCCAAATCATGTGAACTAGTTCTTTTTGGACCTTCTTTACAGTGTTTATCATTGTTCTGCTTGATGATGCGATGTCCATTTCTTACAACAAGGTTGTTTTAATTACTGTGGTTTCATTGAATATTCTTTAAATGTAATAGATTACGTTGATTTTTTGAATGTTGAACCAACCTTGCATTCCTGGGATAAACCCCATTTAGTCATAAAATATCACTTTTTTATATAGTTCTGGATTTAGTTTGCTATTATTTTGTTGAAGATTTTTTGCATTTATGTTAGTGAAAGATGTTGGTATCTTTTGTCTTGTAAAGTCTTTGTCAGATTTCTGTCAAGAGCTGGGTCCTCCTTTCTATGTCAAGCTTACAAGTTGTTCTTGGGCAGAGAGCTTGGCACAAGTGCGACTCAGCTTATGATTTTACCTTCTGTTAGAAATTTCACTGTCTTTTGTACAATGTCTGACTGAAAATGTTGACCTCATTTATTTGTTCCATTTTTATCATTGTTTATGGTGGAAGGGGATTAATCTAGAATATACTACTCAGTTGTGGCAGACAGCGGATAACCTCATGGAATATTATGATATATGATAGGCCATGATTCCTTTTTCAAAAGTATGTAGGCTCTTGTTACATATTTACTATGTCAGATTTATTACTTAGATTGTATTCATTTATTTAATTAATGAATTCAGTCAAGAGCTGGGTATATGCTACCAACAATACCAAGTATTGAATACAGGGTGAAGAGTGAAAGAGGCATGATATTTGACTTCATATGATCTAGATATACTTTAACACTGGCTTATAACATTAAAAATAAACTTTATGTTTTAGTGGGTTTAATTGCATTTATACATTAATGTGGGGGAAAAATATCTTTGCAGTATTTCTTCTTCCATTTCAGAGATAATTTCAAATCATCTTTCTCTTCTTGAAAAAAAAGTACGTCCGTCCTTCCTTCCTTCCTTCCTTCCTTCCTTCCTTCCTTCCTTCCTTCCTTCCTCCCTTCCTTCCTTCCTTATTATGGTGACATTGGTTAATGAAATCCAGTAAGTTTCAGGTGTACAATTTAACAGTAAGGCATATATATATATATAATAATTTTGTTGTTTGGTTAGTTAATCCTAGATCTTTTATGGGATTTGTGGTTATTGTCAGTGTACTATTTTTTCCCCATTACTCTCTGGTGGTTATTGCTGGTATAGAGGAAAGCTGTTGCTTTTTGTATGAATCATTTACTGATCTCTCTATGAAATCCTAATAGTAATATCTTTGAGACTTGCCAAGTAGAGATTATTGGACCTTTATTTTCATAAAATATGCTTTGCACAATACTGATATTGCTGTGAATTAGTATAGTGTCTGTGTTTATCTAATGTGAGGAGTCTGTATATGCGTTTTCTCTTCAGAGATTGATATTCAGTGTAGTGTAGCCAGAGGGGATTTAAACCTCTTTTGGAATGATAAGCCACTTCCTGCTTAGAGTCAGAGCATTAAGCAGCATTATGTCTTACCCTGTGAAACACCAGTAAACATCCTTTTGGCAATAGTCCCTTAGGACGAGCTGTTTAGCAATGTAAAGCTCCATGGTGGTCAGGTTAGATAATTTTTATCTGTCTGTGAGACTATGAGAAGAAATCACATTTCACCATTATACATACATACATACATATATATATGTGTGTGTGTGTGTGTGTGTGTGTGTGTGTGTGTATATATACACACATATATATAGATATAGATATAGATATATAGTGTGTCTACCAGTGAACTCAAGCTAGCTTTTAACATATATGTATTTTAAATTCTGAAATGTTTGACATAAATACTATGTCTAATTATCATATTTTTTCCAAACAAATGTTAATAATATAGTTGAAATCATCAGTAATTGGATGAAAAAAATCATTATTTTATAGTATTCCATCACCTCAAGACACTGTTTTTTCATTTATCTAAAAATATTTTTTCATATATTACATTATTTAAGGCCAATAATGGCAATCTTAGCATCACCCAACTTTTATTTACTTAAACATGTTTCTAATAAGCTTTATTGTTGACATCCATTGAATTTTTCTATTTGATAGCATTAAAATAATTTAAAATCTAACAAGAAAAAGCACACACACATACATGCACACACATATCACAGAGAATTTTCATTTTTCAGAAATGGATGAACACTTTTTGGTGCTATGTTGGGGAAAATGACTATTCTCATTGCCTGGGTTGTTTTAAGAAATACTCTGAAAAATTGGTAAATGATAACTCTTCTCCCTAAGAAAAATGCACATATGCACAGGATCTGTCATTCAACTTTGATTTAGTCCAACCTTCTCATATTGCGGGTGATAAACAGGTACAGGGAGGAAATAAGCCACATGATTAAGTAAAGGTAAATTCTGGCTTAGAAGGAATTCTCATCTCCTAATCTAATGCTTCCATGATTCTATAGGATAGCTTAACAAGAAAGAGTCAAAGGGCAATAAATAAAAATCAGATTGATAGACATAAAAAGGATGCAAACAGAGCAAAGAAATATTTAATGATGTTTGATGGCCTAAATGAATGACTAAAAGAGGAAGTAATAAGCAAGTGAAAATATGACTGATATTATTTTTTTACTTGAGGATAAGACCTCCTTAGTGGTAATGTTACAAACAAGAGGCAAGTTCTATCACTAAGATGGTTAAAACAAGCAGACTATTAATACATTTATACAGATTATTGTTAGAAATGAAATGTGTAAAGAGAAAATTGTCTGTAGCTCTTGAACTTGAAGATTAATATATGCGGATTGGATAATGCTTGGAGCCACATACATATAGTGTTTGCTTATAAAAGCACAGAACTATTTTATTTTCTTATCAATTCAAGATAAGAAATAGTCATGCTAAAAGCAACAATAAAAAATTGATATAGAAATAGGAAGTGGACCAGGGGAACTGAGTAAATGGTAAATGGGATCTGTACGTACTATTTCTGTGACTGCATCTGAATCTACAGCTATCTCAAATTAAAAGTTTATTTTAAAAAATCAAATAAAAAATACTCATCTCTGTTGCATATAGTGCTGGGTCTCCTCATTAACTATTATAAAATCTCAATTTATTTTCTCGACATTGGTAAGTTCTGCTTTCTGGACACCTAAGATAAATGAATTCCTCTGTCTTGAACCATGTGCTAATATAATGAAGTTATTTATATCTGTACCAGGTACCCAATTGTCTCTAAACCTTATATTTGTTAGGAACTTCTCCATTTTATTTACTACACTAAAATTTTCATGTTTCATGATAAAGATACACACTTCCCAACAGCTGATTTACTTCTCTCAACTGAAATATAGTGGACAGTGTCTTGATTTTTCCTGGAAAATTTTATTTTCCTAGATCATCCGATTCTTGGAAATCTGTAGATGCTGGTCTAGTCTTTGCTCTAGACTTAAGACTCTGGATTTTGACTTGAGCGAAGCTTGTGATTACTCTTTCTGACTTTCATTAAATTTGTTACAGTACTAACAACCATGTACTAATAAAAGATCTCCAGCATAGACCATATTCTGTTTTGCAGTCAGTTGGAGGACAAATTCTCTTTGAAAGATAAGAGTAAAACATCTTCAAAAACAGGTTGATACAGCAACAGTTGTAAATAGAAAGAGGACAGATAAGGCAAATTTATTAGACGTATACATCAGAGGAAGGCAAATCTGTTTTCAGCACTTCACCCAACAATATTTGATGTTTACACGCCAAAGTTAGTACAGAAATCTGATGTTTAGCTACTACTGTAGGATCAAGTTCATGAACAATGGTTTCTCTCTCTCTCTCTCTTTTTTTTTCCTTTAACAGTTTTACTCTCATATTATCAGTTCTGTGTTCAACTTCTAGGAACACATCATTTGGTCTTAAGGAAGCCTTATGAGTAAAGTCTTTAACAAGAACAGGATTTAAAAAACATGTGCTACCTATTTCAAAGTTGATTATAAGAACACTTCACCTCTGGGGACAGTTCTTGCTATTCTAGATTTTGGTCATTTGCCTGCAACATAATCCTCATTTCTGAAGGAGCAAGTTCGTGGCCTGGAACTTGGAGAGATTTAGTACTACCAAGTTTAAGTCAGGTGACAATGGGAATGGGGGCATGGCTGGGGATGGGGAGTGAGAGCAACACTGCAGCAAACTATACTACTCCCCATGAAAGCTTCCTCTGTATATCTAAATAAATATAAAAAATAATAAATCTTTCCTGTAGTTGTTGGCAATCTGCTGGTCAGAGAAATGCAATAGATTTTAGTTTCTTTTGATTAATTTTACCTTTTTCATTTGCTGTTTTAAGAGACAAAGTAGTGCATTACTGATTAGCTCCTTGCTGAGTTGAAATATGTTTACAAAAGTTTTGTGGTCTTCAGTTGACTATACAGTGACCCAGTAGGAATATTAGAAATCATGCAACCAATATATTTTTATTCCAACCTCTCTATTTTCAGAACTACGGCTAGTAAAGGAAATATAAGAACATAGTTTGCCAAGTTATATAGAAATGCAAGGAAAGGTTAAGCTCTGGAAACTAGCATCAAAGAGCTTTTTGGCTAGATAGGGAGAAAAAAATTAATTTTCCTACTCATTCAAGTAACAAAATTCTTTTAAATTTTTCTGATGTTGCGGATTATGTTAGAGAGCAAATGACCAGTACCTGGAATAGCAAGAACTATTCCCAGAACTGAAGAGTTCTTATAATCATAATATGTGTCAAAGATACAATTTTAAATAATTAACGAATAGGTGGCACAAATTATAAGAGCTTTAAGAGTTAACTTCAAGTTGATCCATCTGTGAAAGGGTGCACTGAAAATGAGAGAATGAATTTCTGAAAGGTGGCATTGTTTAAGTGAATAGCCATGGTGGTTATATTTTTATTTAATTTCCGCCCCCCCACCCCGCCCCTCACTTCTTTGCCTTAGATGAGCCTACATAATGAAACAGCATAGAGAACTGAGTTAAAAAATACATGAGAAGCTTTAAGCCAGTCTGTCTCTGCCAAGGAAGAGATGTATCATGTATAATGGATTTGTTATGCTTTATAGAATCTGGTTGATTTGCAAGAGGATAGAAATAGCAATTG
>NW_006430735.1:3534682-3548788 GCF_000325575.1 Pteropus alecto
TCTTTCCTTTACTTGAATAAGTGGAGCTATTTGTTTATTCTCACCTGCTAAAATTTAACAACTAAGAATATGCTGTAACATCAGCAATTTTGCCCTAGTAAAGAGCTTCTGTGAGTGACCCTGCTGACAAACTTGTCCTAACTATAGCACAGCTTGCATTCGCCACAGGTGAATGGGTTCAATTAGCAAGAGAGAGACAGTGTTTTCAATCATCAAAAAAAAAAAAAAAAAAAAACAAAGAAGAGAAAACATTTTCATCTTTATGGAGAGGTGACATTGTAGCATACAATTTTTTTTCTTTGGGTTTTACAAAGAAAGCAACTAAAGCAAGAAAACAGCACTTCAGCATTGAAAAAGCGATTTGAAACAAAATTTCAGGGCAGAATTTTCAAAAGACATTAATAGAGAGTAAGGTTTTCCATGGGTATTGGTATGTTCTTATACCTAAACTTTCATGCCTTTCTGTTCTGCGTATTAAAATTTCAAAGGCAATATTAGGCATTTGCTGTGATTTATGTAATGAAGCGAATAACCCCAATTTTACCTGAACTTATGCAATTTGAGAAGAGGCATTACTTCTTTTAGCTTATCTTATGGGATAATATTTAATGCAATGAAAAAAAGAAAAAAAATTAGATAGTGTCGTGATGGTTGAAAAATGTCTCAGCCTAGCCACTGACTAGTAGGTGAGCTATGTGTATCTGGACTGCAGTGAGGACTATAAATTTCCAAAGTGTTATGAACCAAATTAAATAAACCTGTGGAAGCATCATGATAGACACCTCGATATTAGAAAAGAGGAGAAATTGGCTTTTAAAATGAAAATCAGACTATATAATTTCTCAAGAGGAGTCACATGTTAAACTTAGAATTAAGTTATGGAAAGCAAGACAAGATCAGCATTCTAGAGAGTAGTACAGAGATGGATAAAAAGAAAAGGGAAAAGATCTGAAAATAAAAACCAAAATGGAGACTGTGAAACTACCTTCCAGGAAGTATCCAAATCTCTTTGCTTCTCTGTAACATCTAATTTATTTATGAATTTAAAACTCATTTAATTAGCAAACCTTCACTTTACTATTCTTAAGTATCAGGAAACAGAGAAGGTGTTGGCAATGCAATAATAAATGTGACACAGGCCTATCTAAAGAAATTTTGATCTATTAGCAGATAAAGATATTAGAACAAAGATAATATTAAAAGAGGTTGGATTCCACAGATGAGTAAAAGTATATTAGGAGCAGAAAGAACAGGGTGAATAACTTTGCTGAGATCTAAGTGATAGTTTTGAACAATTGACACCTGTTGCCACCTCTAGAGGAGGAGTCCCACTGTGTGGAGGTCAGCAAAGACCTTAACAATGCCTGTAACCAGGAGCAGCAGTCCCTGATGTCCATCTATTGCATGGTTTGCAAGTGTTGGGATAGGGAAGATATGACTCACACAGGCACTGGATGGAATGACACTTTACTCACGAAGAGAAGAGGCAGAGCAAAATCAGCTTTAACTGTGAGCCTCCGTCTTCCATGGCCAGCAGGTCTTGCCCACAACCAATGCTTGGCAGCGTTCTGCATGCACCCTTCTGTGCTGCCAGTGAAGAACTCCATTCTCTCCTTGCTCACTGGGAATGGTTATAGCAGGGAGGTTGGCCAAGAACCATATTATGCACATGTTTAAGCAGAGCAAAGATATACACATCAAATCTGGAATGGGAAAGGTATTTCCAAGAAAAGAGACATGTCTAGCACAAGCAGTGAAGGCTCTTTCTCTTTCTAAGGAAATCTTCTAGACTCAAGGCCACTCTTTGGCAGCTGTGCAAGGGATGACAAGCTGTGCAGAACCATTTTTTCCCAACTAGAAACTTGCATGGTGAACAAAGTGAATAGATTTTAGTAAAAGGAACAGCATATGCAAAGTCATGGATCTGTGAAATAGAGCATGTTTGTTTGGAGATCTGCACATGGTAATTATTAGTTTGTTTCTCACATATAAAGTATATAGTTAAAAATCACTTCAAGAAAAAATGTGAAAGTAGAAGGACAAGACAAGGACCAATATGCAAAGCATTTGGTCTTATTAGGTTACTAATATTCACTGAATTTTTGGTTATCTGGTAGTCAAAAAAAACAGGGCAATGTGCTATCTACTGTCTTCCCAGGAAAAAATTGCAGTTTTTTTTCAGAGGAGAAAATTGTTTGCTTAAGGAATGGGGAAAGGGAGTGTCTCTTTGTTGTTGTTGTTGATCGGTTGATCTGATTATTGTTTTATCTGTTCTCTCATTCTTATTGGTGGGAATGTCAGTTATGTGATCTCACTTCCTTTCACCATAGGGGGTGGAGTATGTAACCCAATCTAATCATATTTCTTCGAAGAATTCAATTTGTAAAACATGCAGAATATGAAATGGCTCATTAAACATCTGATTAATTCTATGTCAGAACTCAAGGGTCCATGCCGTTGAGATCCCCAAACTTGTCTTTCTTGAGATTTGGCTGCCCAACTCTTTCAAGTCTGTGAATTCTCCACTGCTTCTCATAAGTATCCCACTCCTCCAGCTTTTTAATTATCTAGAATTAGTTCATCTTACTTTTATCAAAATAACATTTTGAGTCTTCTGGGTCAGAGACAAATGACTTTATTATTCACTACATGGAAGCATTATAAGTAACATATATGTGTCAGTTCACCTTGCCCACCAAGTTCCACAGAATCAGCAGGAGGATACTTAGGTAGATGCCGCGGACAGAATGGATGTATATTACAGCTGAGTTACCCGGAGTTTCAGAAACCTGAAGCAGTAAATAAACTTGCCTCAACTCTGGAGAGGGACATTATCTTCCAAGGCTGTTCACTATACAAACATCTTTGGAAAAATATCCAGGTAAAGAGTCAGAGCCTCTGCTCATGTGAGTGTAGAAGCATGAAAGACTTATGAATTATCTTCAACAGATGCTAGGACTTCAAGATTGAGATGTTTAGTGGCTGCTGACATACAAACTCTACCATTTTAAATACTATCTGCATTTTCCCAACATCGTGCTATCCCAACTTGGCTGATATTGCCCCTTAGAGTCAGTGATGCACTTAGTGAAAATTTGGTTCTAAGTATCAACCACCCTTTTCTGTTCTACTGCTGTTTTTTATTATTATTATTATTATTATTATTATTATTATCTTATTTGCTAAGCCATGTCATGAGCTAAGAAAATTTGGACAAAAGAGAGTAAATGGTACAACATACTGTTGAATTGTACACTTGGAACTTATTTGATTTTATTAATCAATGTCACTCCAATAATTTTTAATAAAAAAGATAATAAATGGAAGATCAGAAGAATATATTAAATAAGCATAGTTTACATAGCCATAATTATGAAATATACTGAAAATGTCTTATTCCAATACTAATACATTTAATTTATAATATCTAGTTATTTATTAGGAAGATTATCTAAGACTGTGTTGTTAATATAAATCATTTTTATAAAAAATCTTTTAAATTTTATTTTGTTATTAGTTTCAGGTATACAGTACATTGGTTAGACATTTATATAGTCTATAAATCAGTCCCCCTAATTGCTCTTTCTCTCCTCTTGCTCTCTACCTAGCCATTACATTAATGCTAACTACATTCCTTATGATGTGCTCCCTATCCCCATGACCATCTATAAACTACTAATTTGTACTTCCTTAACCCTTTACCCCTTTCTCCCAGCGCCCTAACCCTTCTGGCTAACAGATTGTTCTCTATATTTGTGAGTCTGTTTTTGATTAGGTTGTTTTTTTTATTCCTTAGATTCCACATATAAGTGAAATCATATGATATTTATCTTTCTCTGTCTGACTTATTTCACTCAGCATAACCTCTAGGTCTATCCACGTTGTTGCAAAAGGTAGGATTTTATTTATTTTAATGATTGAGTAATACTCCATTGTACATATGAACCATAACTTCTTTATCCAAATGTCTGTAGGTGAGCATTTAGGTTGCTTCCATATCTTGGCTGTTGTGAATTGAGCTGCAGTGAACATAGAGGTGCACAGATCTTTACCAATTATTGTTTTGCTTTTCTTTGGATAAATATCCAGAAGTGTAATTGCTGGGTCAAAAGGTATATCCATTTTTAATTTTTCGAGAAACCTCCAGATTATTTTCTGTAGTCGCTGTACCAATTTGCAATCTCGCCAGTAGTGTATGAGAATTCCCCTTTTTCTATATCCTCGCCAACACTTGTTGTTCTTTGATTTTTTGATGATAGCCATTTTGACAGGTGTGAGGTGATATCTCATTGTGGTTTTAATTTTCATTCTTCTGGTGATTAGTGACCTTGAGCATCTTTTCATATGTCTATTGGCTATCTGTATTTCCTCTTCTGAGAAATATCTGTTTAAGTCTTCTGCCCATTTTTTAATTGGATTGTTTGTTTTTTTTGCTGTTGAGTTGTATGAGTTCTTCATATATTTTAGATATTAACTTCTTATCAGATGTATCATAAGCGAATATCTTCTCCCATTCAGTCGGTTGTCTTTTTGTTTTGTCAGTGGTTTCCTTTTATGTGCAAAAACTTTTTAGTTTGATGTAGTCCCATTTGTTTATTTTTCTTTTGTTTCCCTTGTCTGAGGAAATATATTTGAAAATAAATTATTGTTAGCAATATCCGAGATATTACTGCTTATGTTTTCCTCTAGATGTTTTATGGTTTTGGGTCTTATATTTAAGTCTTTAATCCATTTTGAGTCTATTCTTGTGTATAGTGTAAGAAAGTGGTTCAGTTTCTGATTTTTGCATGTATCCATCCAATTTTCCCCGCACCATTTATTGACGAGACTGTCTTTACTCCATTGTATATTCTTGCCTCCCTGGTCATATATTAAGTGAGCTTATAGGTGTAGATTTATTTCTGGGCTCTCTATTCTGTTCCACTGATCAATGTATCTGTTTTTATGCCAGTACCATGCTATTTTGATTACTGCAGCTTTGTAATGTAGTTTGCTATCAGGAAGGGTGATACTTCTACTTTTGTTCTTCTTTCTCAGGATTGTCATGGCTATTTGGGGTCTTTTATGGTTTCATATAAATTTTAGGATTATTCTAGCTCTCTGAAAAATGCCATTTGTATTTTGATAAGGATTGCATTAAATCTATAGATTGCTTTGGGTGGTATGGCCATTTTAACAATGTTGATTCTTCCTACCCATGAACAGGGTATATGCTTCAATTTATTTGTATCTTCTTCAATTTCTTTTTTCAACGACATAATTTTCTGAAAACAGGTCTTTTATCTTCTTAGTTAATTTGATTCCCAGGTATTTTATAATTTTTGATGCAACTATAAATGGGATTATTTTCTTAATTTCTCTTTCTGAAAGTTCATCATTGTTATATAAAAATGCCACTGACTTCTGAATATTAATTTTGTATCCTGCTACTTTATTGAATTCATTGATCAGTTCTAACAGTTTTTTGAGTGGAATCTTTAGGGTTCCTATATATAGTATCATGTCATCGGCAAATAATGAGAGTTTTATTTCTTCCTTTCCAATTTAGATGCCTTTTATTTCTCTGTCTTGTCTTATTGCTGTGGTTAAGACTTCCAAAACAATGTCAAAGAGGAGTGGTGAAAGTGGGCATCCTTGTCTTGTTACTGATATTAAGGAAAACGCTTTTAGCCTTTCTCCACTTAGTATGATGTTAGCTATAGGTTTGTTATATATGGCCTTTATTATGTTGAGGTGTGTTCCCTCTATTCCCGCTTTGCTGAGAGTTTTTATCATAAATGGATGCTGGATTTCGTCGAATGCTTTTACTGTATCTATTGATATGATCATATGGTTTTTACCTTTCAATTTGTTAATGTGGTGTATCACATTATTTGATTTGTGGATATTGTACCAACCTTGTATCCCAGGAATAAATCCAACTTGATCATGGTATGATATTTTTAATGTATTGCTGAATTTGATTTGCTAATATTTTGTTGAGGTTTTTGCATCAATGTTCAAAGAGACATATAAGGCCTATAGTTTTCTTTTTTTGTAATGTCTTTGTTTGGTTTTGGAATCAAGCTAGTGATGGCCTCATAAAAGGAGTTAAGGGACCTTCCTTCTTCTTGAAATTTTTGGAATAGTTTAAGAAGAATAGGTGTTAATTCTTCTTTGAATATTTGGTAAAATTCACCTATGAAGCCATCTGGTCCAGGACTTTTGTTTTTTGGGTGGTTTTTGATTACTGATTCAGTTTCATTGGTGGTAATGATTTTCAGTTGGTTCAGATTTTCTGTTTCTTCTTGACTCAGTCTTAGGAGTTTGTGTGTTTCTAGGAATGTGTCTATTTCTTCCAGGTTGTCTAATTTGTTAATGTGTAATTACTCATAGCATTGTCTTATGATCCTCTGTATTTCTGTGGAGTCCGCAGTTATTTCTCCTCTGTCATTTCTGATTTTATTTATTTGAGTCCTCTCTCTTTTTTCCTTGATGAATCTGGTTAAGGGTTTCTCAATTTTGTTTATCCTTTCAAAGAACCAGCTCTTGGTTTCATTAATCTTTTGTATTGTTTTCTAGACTCTATTTCATTTATTTCTGCTCTGATCTTTGTTATTTTCTTCCTTCTATTCACTTTGGGCTTTGTTTGCTGTTCTTTTTCTAGTTCTTTTAAGGCAAGGGTAGATTATTTATTTGAGCTTTTCTTGTTTCTTGAGGTAGGCCTGTATTGCTATGAATTTCCCTCTTAGGACTGCTTTCACTGTGCCCCATAGATTTTGAGTTGTTGTGTTTTCATTTTCACTTCTCTCTAGGTATCTTTTGATTTATTCCTTGATCTCATTGTTAACCCATTTGTTGTTTAGCAGCATGTTATTTAGCCTCCATGTGTTTGTATATTTTCCATTTTTTTTCTTGTAGTTGATTTTTAGTTTCATACCATTGTGATTGGAGAAGACGGTTGATATGATTTCAGTCTTCTTAAATTTACTGAGACCTATTTTGTGTCCTAACATGTGGTCTGTCCTAGAAAATTTTCCATGTGCTCTTGAGAAGAATGTATATTTTGCTGCTTTGTGGTGAAATGCTCCGCAAATATCTATTAATTTCATCTGATCTAGTGTGTCTTTTAGGCACACAGTTTCCTTATTGATTTTTTTGACTGGAAGATCTGTCCATTGATGTCAGTGGGGTGTTAAAATCTTCTACTATGTGTGTATTACTATTGATCCCTCCTTTTATGTCAGTCAATAATTGCTTTATGTGTGTAGGTGCTCCTATGTTGGCTACATATATGTTTACTAGGGTTATGTCCTCTTGATTTATTGAAACCTTTCTCATTATGCAATGGCCTTCTTTGTCTCTTATTATAGCCTTTGTTTTAAAGTCTATTTTATCTGATATAAGTATCACTACCCTGGCTTTTTTTTTATTATTATTATTATTTCCATTTGTGTGAAATATCTTTTTCCATCCCTTTACTTTCAGTCTGTGAGTGTCATTTGATCTGAAATGGGTCTCTTGTAGACAGCATATGCATGGGTCTTGTTTTCTTATCCATTCGGTTACCCTATGTCTTTTGATTGGAGCATTTAATCCGTTTACATTTAAAGTGATTACTGATAGGTACATAGTTACTGCCATTTTATTATTCATATTTATTATTTCTGTTTTCTTTTTTACCCCTTCTCTTTTTACAGAAGTCCCTTTAACATTTCTTGTAATACCGGCTTGGTGGTGATGAATTCCTTCAAATTTTCCCTGTCTGGGAAGCTCTTCATCTCACCTTCCATTTTAATCACAAGCCTTGCTGGGTAGAGTATTCGTAGTTGTAGATTCTTGTTTTTCATAACTTTGAATATTTCTTGCTTGTCCCTTCTGGCCTGCAAAATTTCCATTGAAAAATTAGCAGACATTCTTATGGGGGTAACCTTGTAAGTAACTAGCTACCTTTCTCCTGCTACTTTTAAGATTCTTTCTTTGTCTTTGATCTTTGGCATTTTAATTATGATGTGTCTTATTGTAAGTCTGTTTGAATTCCTCTTGTTTGAGACTCTTTGTGCTTCCTGAACTTGTATGTCTAATTTCTTTGCCAGATTAGGGAAGTTTTCTGTCATTATTTCTTCAAATAGATTCTCAAGCCCTTGGTCTCTCTCTTCACCTTTGGGTGCTCCTGTCATTGGATATTGTCACGCTTCATGTTGTCCCAGAGGTCTCTTAAACTATCCTCATTTAAATTTTTTTTTTCTTTTTGTTGTTCTGATTGGGTTTATTCAGATACCTGGTCTTTCAGTTCTCTGATTCGATCTTCTGCTTCATCCAATCTACTGTTGAATACTTCTAGTGTAGTCTCCATTTCAGTTATTGTATTCTTCATTTTTCTGTTTTTTTTTTTTTTATGGTTTTCATGTCCTTTTATGTGCTTACTATCTCTCTGTTGAGGTTTTCATTGTGCTCATCCATTCTCCCCATAAATTTGTTGAGCATTCTTATAACCATTATTTTGAACTCTGTCTCTCATAGGTTGTTTGCCTCCATTTCATTTAGATTATTTTCTGGAGTTTTCTCTCATTGTTTCATTTGTGGCATGTTTTTTTTTTCTCTCATTTTATTAAACTCTCTGTGTTTGTTTCTATGTGTTAGGAATATTTGTTTCATCTTTCAGCCTTGGCCAGATGGCCTAATGGGGAAGGTGTCCTGTGTGGCCCAGTGACACTCTCTCTTATTCCCTATGCCAGAGGCTCTGGATGTGATCTTTGGGTGGGTTGTGTGTGATTTTCTGTTGTAGCTATGCATTCATTGGTGTTAGTCGATCAGGAGATGGGATTTACATTCAGTCTCACTGATTATGGGAATTGACTGTGCCCATGGAGTAAGAGTTGCTGTGTGTGGGTTGACCCCACTGAGTGGGATTTGCCCTAGCAGGCTTGTGTACTTGTGCAGCCACCCTTTGTGTGTACCGCTAATGGGGCTAATAAAGAGTTGCTTTGTTGTAGTCTGGTGCCAGCCTCTGGGTGCATTGGTTTTGTGGCCCCTTGGTAGGGTTTCCCTAGTATGCCAAAGTCAGCGGCTGCCAGTGCTCCTCAAGGCCTAACACTTCCTATCAGTTGCTCGTAAGTCTCTGAAACTAGAAGAGCCTTTGGGCGATATGTGTATTGGGTGGTGCAGAGACCCTGGGAGTCTTCTGATTCTATTGAGCAAATTTCCCCCTGCCACTGCAGTGTCAGTTTGCATGCCAGAGCTGTCTCTGTGGCTCCCTGTACAAGTTTCCAATTGTTGCATGGCCAACTGCTGCCCATGTTGGGCCTGCAAACACCTGAGCTCTATTTAAGAATTACTGGAGCTCGTGGATGTGAGTTTATGGCCCGCCACCGAAAGCTTCTCCCAGATGAACGGGCTTTGTGTGGGCCACAAGAACTGAGTGCTTCTGTTTGCTATTGAATTTGTGACCCAAGGAAAGCACAGGATGGGACTGGATTGCCTGGGAGCAGGCTTGCCACAGGTAATTTGTGGGTTAGGTGGGGATGGTCTCACAGACCCCTGTGATTCTCCCACGCAATATTGCAGTTCTTGCAGGCTGCAGAGGTCTGCCTGCAACTAATTTCTCCACAATGCTCGCAGTGTGCTAGCCAAAGTTTTTTCCTGTGGGGATTGTGAGACCCGGGTGAGGGGCAGGGCAGTGGTGGATGACTGTCAATGAGCCTCCTGGGGTAATTTGTGGGTTGAGTGGGACAGGATCTCAGGGAGACAATGGCTGTCACATCAGTATATCCTAAGTCTTGCTGCAACTTTGGTAACCATCGTGAATTCCCATGAAAATCCCAGATCACAGCAAGACCAGCTGTTGTCTGGGGCTGGCCCACAGATCCCTGAGATCTGCCCAAGTATGTGTTGGCAGCAGTGATCTGCCTCAAACTGTCTCTGATATGCGTACTCACAGTGCTGGCTGCCAACTGTGAATGTTTGGCCCTGAAATGGTGCAGGGTGTGGTGGCAGTCACCCCACAACAAAAGCCCAATTCACAGATTGGGTGGGGCAGGCCTGTCTCCTCAGATCAGCATTTCTGAATTTGCAGTGTGGGAGGGCTTAGCATGAGGAAGCCTTTAGGGGGTCCCTCAGACTAGGGCACAGTGATGGTTGTCTGTCCAGTCTTTGTTCTGGTGCCAGGTAATGCAGACTTTCCCAGTATGAATCTTGTGTGAGCCTCTGACTCACCTCCGGTGTCCACAGGTGAGTGTCCGCAGCTGAGAGAACCTGTGCTTAGGGCTTTCAAAGGGGCACCTAGGATTTCAGTCTCATTTTGTCTCACCCAGATGTCCAGAATCCCTTCTGATTTTTCCAATAAGAGTTTTTAGGATCTCCTTTTCCTTGAGCTGGGACCCTGGGCTGGGAGCCCCCAAATAATGCTGGGACCCCTCTCTCCTTCAGGGAAGCCTCTGAAGCCTCTCTGTCCCTCCCAGTGTTCTTCCACCACCCACAGGTGTGGATCCAGCACGATTTGTGACTTTGCTCCTCCTATTGGCTTCAATGTGGCCCCTTCTTTATATTATCAGACATATGTGTTATGATCTGCTGGACTTCAGGTAATTCTCCACTTTGATTATTTATAATTTGGTTATAATGTCAATGAGGACCTGAAAGGATGCAAACCCCGCTTTCACCTAGTTCGCCATCTTCAAGACATCTAAATAGTTTATATAGACACTGAATCTATCTCCAAGAAATTCACATCTAGAAGGGAAGATAATATGTGTATAGAAAAATCAAAATGCAATATAGTGCTGAGTTCCATTTAAAGAGAATTGAAGAATTTAGAGGAGTGGTTCCTTCTGATGAGGGGATATCAGGAGGGAACAGTTGAAAGATGCATGGAATTTTTATATCTAGAAATTGAATGTGGGTGGCAGGAAAGAGAAGGAGTGTTAAGTTTACAGGAAAGATATGATCACTGACGAGGAGGCAGGGAAACTCTGTGTGTGTGTGTGTGTGTGTGTGTGTGTGTGTGTGTGTGTATGAGAAAAGCAAGTGGTTATGGATCGGCTCTAGAAGAACAGAGTATAGGCTGTAAAGGCACTAGGAATTTCAAATGTCAGATGTAGAACCTAGTAATGGTGGGATCAGTGGGGCAGCCATAGCGGTTGAAGATCAAGGGAAAATATAGGAGAATGTAAAAACTCAATGAGATCTTAACAAAATTTAAGATAAAAAAATTAAGCAAAATTTGTCTTTATGGCTAGTCTTACCATGTTCCCTTCTCCAGTGGGAGCCCTGAACCTGAGAAACAGAGTGGTACCCTTGCCTCAGACCCCTCCATTTGTTCTATATTCTTGATACACCCTTTTTTCCTCCTTAGGTTGGTCCATGTTGTGAAAGAGACCTCTGGGCATTGTTCAGCCTGCCCTTTTTTGTACCAGTCAAGGCACAGACCTTGCTTACTCTCTTTCCTGTTCCTGGCAGCAAATGTAGTACCAGTTCAGCCTTGTTGAGGGCAAAGCAGAAGATGAGAATTTTTTCATAGCACTTTATTTTTTTTAAATGAAGAGAGAAAACTTGTCTTTTGGGTTTGCTGAGAAGATTCCACCTTACATATGCTGTTATTTTGTGCTAGGGTAATATATTAACAGGAAAAAAAACCTAAACTACTTGAATAAGCTTGTTTTATAGCAGTAATATTATTGAGAGTATCTGCTCTTCAGCCTGATGTAATTTATTCATTATTCTAATGCCATTTTAATTCTTGGTAACTTTTGAAAATTATGTTTTTCCTTTTTATTGCAGAAAAATATACAAAATGAAAACTTGAAAGGAGAATGTAATTAAGTAGGATGAAACTGCATACAAAAAATACTCACTGTAGAATAATGCAGTTATGTCTAGGATAAATACATTTAACTATATTTAAGATAAGGATATTGACTAAATGGCATTATTCGACCATGATATATATTAATAAATATTCAATATGTATCAACTTGTTTTGCAACAATACATATTCAGTATGTAGGTATATTGTATAATAATGAATGTTCAACAAAATATAAACTTATTTCATCATCAAAAGTTTTAGTGAATATTCTTAAATGTGGTGCTTAGTAAAACATTTCAGCAGTCTGGGAAAACCAAATGTGTGTGTGTGTGTGTGTGTGTGTGTGTGTGTGTGTGTAGTTTTCATGATAGAGTAAATAATTATAAAATGCAAAGTACATTAGTAATACATGCAGAGTAATGATGTCCTTGGTTGATAGATACATCAGCTTATGGATTATGATCTTCAAAAATGCATATTGAGAAAAATTTTATATTGAATAGATTTAATACAGCTTCATTAAAACTCACTGTGTACAAGAGTCTGTGCTCATTTTTCCTTATAGTTATCAATCAATCAATCAATTAGTTCTTTTTGTTCACAAATAGGATCTGTTCTAGGCACTGAGATGCTGATGTAAAGAGATGCAGACAAGATAAGTCTCCTTATGAAGCTGATATTCTAGTGATAGATGTAACCAGTAAACAAGTTTATAAGCATGGAATACCATTTTAGAAATTATAAATTTGATGAAGAAAAAAAGGAGTAAAAAGGTAGAACATAAGAGTTTACTTTTTTAGGTAGCATATCAGGGAAAGTCTTTCTGAGGAAGCAATATTCAAGCATACCTGAATTAAGCGAGGGAGCCAGCCAAGAGAAGTACTGGAATAAAAGAGTTCAAGCCAGAGGCTAGAATGGAACAAATAAGAAGACTGATGAGAGCTGAATTCATAGAAATAAGCAATAATCAAATCACAGAGGACCTTGTAGGCCATAGTACAGATTTTAGAATTTATTCTGATTATGATGGAAAGCCATTAGAGAATTTTGAGAAGGAGAATGATATAATTCTATTTACATTTTGAAATTGTCAATCTGGTAGCACAATTAACAGAATGCAGGAGAATAAGCATAAATATAAGGAAATGAGTTATGAAGCTAACAAAGTAATTCAGACAAGAGATGTGAAAGACTTGAGCCAAGTTGGAAATTGGTGAATAGTGGAAAATGGTGATATTGGCAGACCTTGTTTATGATCTAGATGAAAAAGAAAGAGAGAAATAAAAGATGAGCCCTGGGTTTTTGCCTTGAGAAACTGAGTGAATGGCAGACAGTTTACCAAGATGAGAAAAATTGGGGGAATAGCAGTAAAGGGAGAGAATAAAAAATTCTGATGTGGATAGGTTAAATGTCATGTGGGTATTAGATTTCCAAGTGGAGATGTTAAATAGACAGCTGGAAATATGACTTGGGAATTAAATGTGAGATCCAGACTAAAGGTATAAATATGGGAGTAATAAGCATGTAGATGATTTTTAAAACCATTAGGCTGAATGAGATCACCAAGGGAGGAAGTATGGATAGAGAAAAGGGCCAACAACTGAGCCTGCAGGCACTGCAACATTTAACAATCAGATATAGCAATGAAAATCAAGAAGCAGCAGATATAACAGGGAAAGGAGGAGATTTATTTTCCTGGACCTGGGCTTGGCAAACTAGAGCCCTCATGGCTAGCCAAGGCTACTATCTGTTTTATATGGCTGTCAAGTAAAAAAATAAGTTTTACATTTATAAATGGTTGAAAAACATCAAGAGAAGAATTTTGTTTTGTGACATATGAAACTTATGCGAAATTGAAGTTTCAGTATCTGAATAAAGGTTTGTTGGAACACAGCTATGCTCATTCACTTACACATTGTCTATGGCTGCTTTTGTGCTACGACAACAGAGATGTGTAGTTGCAATGAAACCGTGGTTCATATAACCTAAAATATTTTCTGTATGGCTTTTTATAGAAAAATTTTGCCAATCCTTTTCTTAGTAATTAATTACTAATTACTAATTAATTACTAAGAGAAGAATATGTTTTAAGAAGGAGGAGGTGATCAGATGTGTTGAATTCTGCTAGTAGGTCAAGTTAGAGGAGGAGAGAGTTGATCCCTGGGTTTGGCAAGGTAGAACTAACTGGTGGCCATGCCAAAAATAGTTCAGTAGACTGGTGGGGGAAAAGCTGGAATGGAATAGATTGATGAGAGAATGGAAATACAACATAAAACAACGACAGTAGCAACAACAACAGAAAACAAACAACAACCAACACT
>NW_006430735.1:3548847-3573980 GCF_000325575.1 Pteropus alecto
TTGTAGCAACTGGAAGGAACATGGATTCAGGAAAGATATACTGCAGCATAATATATAACTGTGCAGCATGTTCTCTTATAGCCTTTTATTTTAAATTATTTTTATAACTCATGTGAGCCATATCTGTTATAGAGGAGAAAGCATCCTTGAAAAAATATATAATTAAAACTTGTGGGAAGCAGAATAATTGTCAAAGTTTATTGTGGTTAAGTATTACAGACCAAAAAATATTAGCTAAAGCATAAACAAAAAAATAGAAAAAATTATAAATACATTTGATTTGCAGATTTTTCTTATATTGTTAAGTACTAACTTTTATAAAAAATTATCTTGGAAAATTTTTATCTAGAAAATGCCTTTTAATTATTGTTATATGGATATATATATATATATATGTGTGTGTGTGTGTGTGTGATAGAGGTGTAGAACAACACATACTTGATATATGAAAAGATATTTTCTCTGTTATCATCGTAAACTAAACCTGGTAAATCTGATTTAATTAAATAAAGAGCAATTAGTTGTCAAGCAAAGAATCAACAATCACTATTTTTTAAAATTAAATTTATTATGGTAACATTGGTTAATAACATAAATCTCAGGCATACAGCTTTATTATATGACATCTGTATACTTTATTGTGTGCTCATGACCAAAGCCTAGTGTCCATTTTTGTTTAATATGGAGCTTACTCTCCAATAGTAAAATTGTTTCAGTTTTTTTATAAATCACAGGCAAAGTAGAGGACTGTGCATTTATGCATATGATCTGTCAGTCCTGAGGAGCGATGACAAGAAAAGGAACATAATCATTCAGATGCCAAACACATTCTGTGCCCTCACAGGTATAGAAATTCTGGCCAAGAACTGCAAAGCCTTTAATGATAACTCCCATAGATGACTCCTATATAACAGACATCCAGGACCCTTGGTATTTCAATGAGTGTAATAAGAAGTGAATTTATGACCTTGTACCTCTATGATGTATAGAGATATCTGGGCTTTAAGTACAGCCTTTGGGGAAGAGCATTATAGGATTGAAGCTGTCAGAAGAGATCAAGCACTGGCTAATGAACAAAAAAAAAAAACTCTACTGAAGCTGACAGATTAAGCATCTAGGAGCAGTTCACTTTTCCACAATAACTTGAGCCAAAGTAGTTAGCAGAAGTAGATAATCTTAAAGAAGTTAAATGTGAAATGAAACTATCTTATAGCAACCAGAACTTTTTCATTATCACCAAATATTTGTTGAATAGCTGCTTGAATGAGATATACGGGTTACAAATAATGAAATTGCACTGCCTTTCTCTAGGTGATATGACAACCATTTAGGCTTCTAACATCTTGAAATATATCAACAAAAAGAATCAAGGCCTATACTAAAAGCCAAAAGAAAACAATCCTTTACCTTGAAGGCAGACTCTGCTACTTATGTCTGTTTTTCTCCATGTAGTGTCCTTCTCTCTTCTCTGGAAAGATTATCACCACCTTTCTCCACGTGTAAGATTTAATATGAAGGAGCTGCTTAGTGAACTGTGCCCTTTCCTATCACCCTCCAAATTGTAGGACAGTGAATTTGACCCAGTTATTTCTCTGATTACAGTGACTGAGATAATTAGAATCTTTTCTGAACCAAATAGAGTCTTCCTGGGATTTCATATGCAAAAGTTGGGTGAGAGAAATCTCTCCTACTCTGGGTTATAATCTAGGATGATGTAATGTTGGAGCTACTTCTGATCGTACACCATACATCTGCTCTCATGTTGGAAGCTGTCAGAAGTAAGAGAAAATAGTCAAAAGCCAGAGAGCCTCTAGGATGAGGGAAAGATCAGAGGGCATCATTTAAATTTTTGCACCTGTTCTGTCCTTCCCACTTATATGAGGCAATACCTCTACTACTCTCCCTCCTTTTTTTCACACGCTAGTTTGGGTTAGTTCTGACTAACATAGGCTTAACTATGTTAATCCATTTAAAAGCTTAACTACAATTGTCATTAATAAAAGAGAAATAAAAAGAGGTGGCAAACTATTTCATATTACATATTTTATATAAGCTAGATGCAACTTTGTTCAAAAAGGGAAATATTTTAGCCACCTGAAGACCTAAGAGGAATTTAGAAAATGTCTATTTTAAGTGCTTTATTATATAAATGAGTAAAGTCATGGAGGATCAGTATCTCCTATTATTAAACAGCAAGTCACTAGAAGACCTGAAACCCAAACCTTTTGCTTATAGTTCAGTAACCTTTCCCCTTCATTGTTGTGCCAGTGATAAATTTCAGTATTGTCTGAGAAACAACTGGTATTGTAATATGAAGTTATGTCCGAATGAAATAAATTATTACAACAATAAATTCAATATCTAGATTACAGAAAGGCAAAAACAGAGAAAGTCTTCTTTAGTGGATTTGTCTCATAAATACAGGACAACAGAAACAAGGAAAAAGTGGCTTAATGGAAAGAATATTTTGGACAAATATTTGTCAATGTGATTTTTTTTTTGACATTTAGCTTGTTATTGGTCCTATTGTTTCTATGAAAAATGTAATGACAAATAGACAATATTATCAATGAAATGTTTTGCCAGTTTTTGGGTCACTGAACTTAAGTATCATTCAGTCAGTCAAATTAAGAGAGGGGGAGTCCCTTAATAAGACTGATTCAGTATAATGCACTCATAAAGGTAATTAGAAAACTCACAGTTTGCTTCTCTGGAGATAGTTGGTTGAAACATGAGAGATGTAATGCAGAAATTGATCATAGACAGTGAGAAAGTGATCATTATGATTAAAATATTTGCACAGCAAACACTAAAAATGTTATAAAACAGATTTTAATCACTGTGGAATGGTGCTTAGTCAGAAATAGGTTTTTATTAAAAAGTCAAATACTCCTCATACAATTGGGGATAATTTATAAGATGTCAAATTCCTTATCAGATTGATCATTGAAAAAAATAGACTTGGGAATCAGCTGGAAAAGAGCATGATTTTCTCTTAACAGCATCTTGTCCACTTTTTTTGAACTCATGGTCACCAACCACTCCCACCCCGACCTTAATGTAGGCAGAGGCTAAACTGTGCAAATGTGCCATGAACAAGGATGGCAGGGATAGACAGCTGGAATAAGAACATTAGTACTGAATTCAGAATTTCTACCTCTGCTTTCACCAGTGCTTCTTAGGTTATGTCTGCCTAGAAGAGAACAGAACATGGCATGAGGACAGAACTTCTTTATTTTCTCTATATTAGAAAAGAAACATATAGGTATGAATGATGTTAAAAAAACTTAAAAGAAGTCTGGGTAGGGTATAGGAAGGATGGAGACAAGTTGAGAGAGAGTAATTAGCTAAAAGGAATTTTACCTTTTTGAAATATGAAATTCATCTTGATACCTGTCATATTACCTCCTATATTTAATTCATCAATCCTGCCTATTTTCTCTTGTAAATACTTCATAAATCTGTTCATTTAACTGCATCTGCAGTCACCAAGCCACCATCTCTCTTGTCTGGACAGCTGCTGATGCCTCATGGCTGGTTTTCCTGTTTCCAGTCCCATTGCCCAGCAATCATTCTGTGCACCAGAAGTGCCGTGTTCAGGCTCTCAAGAGCCCATTGTATGTGTCACTTTCCAACTCCATCTTCAGCGACATATACTGGTAGTTTGAAATTGTCCAGGATGGGAATATTTGCACCACAGAGATTGGAATATGCTATAAATCAGGAATTTTTAAAATATATTTTCAAGATAATGAATTGTAAATATTTACTGGTACACTACAGCCTACAATTCATTTTCCATATAGCTGCAAAAGTGATGTTTTATAAACATAAATTGTATCATGTCATCCTCCTACATTAAAGCCTATAACGATATCTTATAAAACCCAAATTCTTGGATATTCTAGACCCTGAGATATTCTGACCTCACCCTACTCTTGTTTTCTTTTACTACCCATTTTTCTCATTACAACATGCCACCCTTGTCTGCTTTCCGTCCCTTCAGTGTACCAAGTTCATGGTTTTTGCATGCTAGGGCTGCTCTTCTGTTGTCGGTTTTTTTTTTTTTTTGCATAACTGAGTTGTTCATTGTCATTCAGGTCTCCAGGTAAAAATAACCTTCTCAGAGAGGTCTTCTATGACTACATATCTTGTTATTTTTATCGTATTGCTTTCATAATATTTACTATATGAATGTTATGTATTTCTTTTCTTTCTATCTCCTCTATTATAATGTGTGTTTTGTGAAAACGGGGTCATGCCTTTTAGTTTCTCTTGCTGTATTACCAGCACCTAGAACAATGTCTGGTTCAAAGTAACAAATTCAACAAATTTATTGAATTAATTAATAATTGGATGAATGCATATAATTCACAACTACAAAGCATAATGTCTGACATAACTATTTGAATAAGTAAATGAAAGGGTGGATTATTAAACATATAATTTAAGAACAGATGATTGAAATCTTACTTGTATCTCATCCCATTCTCTACTTAGGTATCTATCATAACTCTCAAGAGGAGAAACTGTGCCCAGTGATAGTAATGAGAGGTCTGTGTTCTGAAGCTCAGTGTCCTGGAGGAAAATCTAAAGATAGTTCCAGAACTTGAATCTCATGTTATTGATTTTGCAAATTTGTAGGTCACAGAGGCCAAAATGACCTATGTCCTGAAGTTTAGGCTTTTTTTTCTCCTAAAATATTATTTTTAAAGAACTCTTTTATAGTTTTGAAGAAACTCTCGGTTGGGATTCAAAACCACTCCTCTCCCTGCTAATTTCTAGGCCATCCTACTTCTTGAAGGTTGGCTATGGTGCCTAGTGAGAAATGAAGGGGACAATTGCAGACACCTATACGTATACATTCTTATAGTCTGGATAAAAGAGAAGGTTGCTTGTGCTCTCAGGAATCAAGAATACAGTGAAAAAAAGCATTCACCTGAGAATGCAAAGATTAGGATTCTACTACTGATGTATCTATTAACTTACCTTCTGACCTGTACAATCAGAGAGTAAGTAGTTACTAATCTGTGAAGTGAGAGGGTTGGACTAGAGCTGCAGTGTTCAAACTCTGCTCCTATCCACCTTGTTTTTTTTCAGAGATGTAGCATCAGCTCCTGGGGTTTGGGAGTGCCAAGGATGCAGAGTTCCTTCTTGGCACTGAGAAATGTTTCTTCCTTTTGCTTCTGCCATGTTTTATCTTATTGAGTTGGTTCCAAACAGGTCTTGAAGAAGGCAGGATTCGATTTTGAAGCCACTTCCTTTCTTGCAATCTCTTTTAGCAGTCTGGCTTTACTTTTTCCTCTAATAGGCACAGGACAGTAAGGTGATAACATTACCACCTCACAGGGCGAGCTAAAGGTGACTTCAAAATAACATGCATTTTTATGGACTTTTGGAGAGACACAGAATTCCCATTTTCTTGTTCAAACTCTTTGACACTATTGAAATTTTAAGCCAAATAGGATAGGCAAGTGTTTTCATAGCAGCTAAGGAGTGCTTTCCAAATTACACTACATAAATGGCTACTCATTCGTTCTGTGCATGTTCCAAATGTGTGTGCACACACACAATATCAGTAATGATTTTCAGTTAAGTATTTTGCTACTTATTACTCATATTAAAGGAGACATGCACACACATACATGTAGATACTTTTTTTTCCCTACCAGCCTGTGGTGATCTCAACTTCCTCTTTCCTTAATACTTAGCAAGTGGACCCACTGTAACTAGGTTCAGGTACAAAGCACTTGGGTAACTACCCTAGGCTCTAACACAAAAGGCAGATCAATTATACTACAGATATGTATTAAGTACTCAGTACTCTAGAGGCTATGGGATTTGCAAAGAAACACAAGACACATTTCTTCTAGAATCTTAACACACATGAAACAGCAGACAGCGTATAATTAAGTGTTAAATTGTCTGACACAGGCTGTTAAATGTAGTGGGAATTTCAGAAAGGAAGAGAAATTAGAGCTAGTAAAGTCAAATAAGACTTTGTGGGGTATGAAACATGACCTGGATCTTTAAGGATGGGTATCTTTCAGTTGTCAGAAAGAAGGTGAGTGGGCAGCCCCTGTTCTGGGTCTATCTGTTACATAACTTTAATGACTTGATGTGCATCACAAAGAATAATCTCAGGGGCAACCAGAAAGTTCTTCTGTCCCATCACATATGAAAAATATTCTACTCTTAGATATAGTACTACATTTACTTTTTAAAATATAAATGTTTGGGTGGAATTTAAGACTTTAAGACAGGTTTACCTTTCATTTATCCTTTAATCTGAATATATTTAAGATTATTTCTTTCCCCAGAATACTTAATTGTAGAATAACAAGGATTTGATGTCACATGTCTTAGCGTCTCCTATATAAAAACCTACAAATAGATTTATTTTTATGTATCAAGCCTTAGTGACTGGAAACACTTGTTCCCCTTAACTAAGTTTTTGCCTTCTTATGAAATAAGAGAGACAAATACATATGGAATTTGTTTAGTAGCAGTGGAGACTTTGATCCTCACTTCTTCCTTCTAACTTTCCTCTAAGCCTTGACTTTCTATGTATATATGTATATATGATCCAAGTGTCAGCCTCCTCTTACTCATTTCCAGGTTCATCATCTTATGGTATATAAAGACAAAGGGAAAATCAGCCTCATTATTTCTCTGACTCATCCAGGTGTTTGTTGCTCTTTAGCGTCATATCCTCCTCAGGATCAGTTTCAAGGCAAAGACTGCTAATTGTCCCCTGTTGGTTTCCTCTTCTTCCTCAGTCATAGAACCTTTGCTTTCTTGCTAGGTAGATGTCTACCTGTAAAAAAGACTGCTTTTTTCAGACTGCATGGCTGCAGATATACCCATGTGACTAAATCCTAGACAATGGGATATAAGCAGAAGAAGTGCATGCAACTCACAGAAAGCATTCCTAAAGGAAGTGAGCTTACCCTTTGTCACTTCCTCTTCCTTGTTAGACTATAGATTCACTAACAGGATTCTAGCAGCCAACATGGATAATAAGATGACACTGAGAATGTAGGTCACCCAGGGAGAGCAATAAGGAAATAGTACCTATCTCAAAAGATGGATGTAAGGAATAATTAAAAAAATGCATAAATGTGTTTCAGCTGTGCTTGTCACATAAAAATTACTCAATAAGTATTTGCTGATTTTGGTTTAGATTAAATTTTGGGCTGTGTGTTTCTGTGTATGTATGTTCCACTGCTTATTTGTTTGATATCAGAATGTAATATCAAGGTTACAGCTTGCACTCAAAAGGAACCAGACTTAGAAGGACCATATCCACTGGACCATGCGAATGTCTAACCTAGGTTGTCGTGGTAGTAGTTCCATGACACTCTTACTAGATTAGCTAGCTCAGATTTGGAGAAATGTGTCGCAAAGGAATAGAAGGTGGATCTTGAGAGAGTGCAACATTTGATACTGGGAGAGCTAAGTTAAGCTTCAAGTAACAAAGACCCAAAATAACACAGCTTAAAAAAGACGATCATTTATTTCTTGTTCATTTGAGGAGTAATGTAGCCAGTTTTTAAAGACCTAATGAGATTTTTGGACAAGTTGCTATCTTTCTCCTCATTTCTGGGGAAAATGCAGTAGGGGTGTCATTCTTGCAATTAAGGACATTTTCTTTGGTCTGAATTAGTTTTTTAAAATTTCTCTATTTTTAAAACATCCTTTCTAAGCCTTCTTAAATCATTGGTGGACTAAAGTGAGGGGATAATAATAAAAATAGAACTGAAAGACTATAAGATTTCATGGGGGAGAGGGCAGGAAAAAAACCTCTCTGGAAGCTGAAGTCATAATACCTGATTAATGAGACTGGGTATGCTGCCCAGAGGGCAGCATGAGGGCACTGGCCTATGTGTCAGAAGACGTGAGACGTGGAGGGGACCAGGGCACTCGGGTAAGCTTTGCCAGTCTCGCTATTACTTCTCTTGATTGGGCTGTTGATATCTGTTAATTTTTTTTTTTTTTTTTGTATTAATGAGCATTGCCATAGTGTAACATCTGTGTTGGATTTTTAACATTTTCTGAGTGCCAGCATGGTATACCGGTGCGGATATATCCAAAGGAAAAAAAAGTTTTTCTAATTCCCTTATTGTGAAGATCAGTTCCTTTGTTTGGACTAAAGGAAAAACAGCGATACATCCTTTAACAAGCTTTTTCTCCAAAATCAATGTGCAATGTGGGAGTTCTAGTGAACATTTAAGGACTGAGAAAAATAATAACAGGAAGAGAAAGCGTAACCAGGTTCATCAGCTAATAGAGATCATTGTATTTTTGCTTACTCCTTTATGAAGAATAAGACCGGTCACCCTTTTTCTTCTATGCTCATTGAAGTCCTGAGACACTGATATATGTTTTCCAGTTTTATTCTCTGTAAAATAAAATGGAAACTAAGCATAGTCTGAAAGTGAAAAAAATTGTAGATGGTGATAGAAGAAGAATTGGCAATCCCCAAATAATGTGGCTTAGTGAAGTCGGCCTAGCTCAATTCCATGCTGTTCATACATATTCAAGGGTCTTTTCTTTTTAATATCCATTGGCCTCCTTTAAGTTAGATAACAGTATCAAAAACCAACTTAAGAAGAAAAAGGAAGGGTTATTATAAGAAAGCAAGGATAATACATGGAAATTAAAGGCAGGAATGAAGCTGGGCTTCAGAAAAAGCCAGGAAGCCATCAGGGTCAGCGCAGAGCTCTGTATCTTGACTGCTTCCTCTGTACTCGTGGTCTGGCACCTCCCTGACCATCGTATGGCAGAATAGGCCAGCCCATGGCTCACACATTTCTGTATTATAGTTCTATGCACTTGTGGGTGGCTGCTTCACTGGCCAAATTTGGAATCTCAGGGGAGAGAATCTGAGCAGTTTGAATAAATATTCACTTTTGTCCCAAATAGCTGTGGGCAGGGGTGAGGGTCATGTCATAAGATAGAGCTTCCAGGGGTCCACCTCATTATATTCATGGGAATTATTCTCAGAGAAAGTGATTCGGCTCATGGTCTGGGCAGGCACTTAAGGTAAACTACTGTGTTTATTTCATGCTAAGCACCAAAGAAACTGCTTAACCTCCTGTATGTTCTTCTGAAACAAAATGGTAAATAAAAATAAAAGGACTTTTTTCATTTACCTCTTTGTATTAATTTCTAATAAATTTTGCAAATCATGCTATTCTAAGTCAACATAATGGAACAGAAAGCTTCTATTAACTTGGTATATTCGCTTTGGAGAGTAAATTCTGAACTGCCTGATCTCTCCAGGTTTTTTGGATTTCACTCAGGTAAATTTAAAGCAAATGGATAACTGAAGATAGGCAATTTATTTCTTAGGTGTTTTTAAGCAGTAGAGCTTGAGATATGGTTGTTTATAATTCATCATTGATACCCGGGACAAGTAAAGGATCTCCCATAACAATTTTCTTGTCATTAAACAACTTCGTAGACCGCATTGAAAGAAAAAAGAAAACTGGCAGACAACATGTAGTCACCTTGTGGGTGCACTTACAAAAAGAGTAAGGTGATCAACCCATATTTGCAGAAAATACCTCTTGCAAAAGAATTCCTCAGGAGTCTTTGGATTGCTTGTGGTCAATACTGAAGGTACTGAGTCAATCTTTGTTGAGATTAGTTCAAAATGAGAAAAGCAACTGCAGAGCTAGTATTTGCATATCTGATCATGTCAACTAAGTCTTCTGGAATTCAGAAGAATGACACTCAGGGCCGTGTGCACAGAACTAGCATCTGCAGGCAAGCAGAGAGCAGATCTTGAGGGAGATACTGCTTAGTTTTTAGAAGAAAAAATTCATTTCTTATTTTTGCTATTTTACAGATCATGCCTTGTGTGAGACTCCCAGATATTAAGACTGAAAGTTTCCATTAACCAATATATATATTTTTTAAATAAGAAATTGGTGATAATGGCGGCCTAAGTTAAATGCACATAGGGTGACAAAGATACTGTAGACTTACCACTTTAAATTTGGGCAAATAATTATGTATCAAGAAATATAAAAAATATATAGCCATCTCTCAAAACTCCAAATAAATTAAAAGATTCAGTTAAAAATCAACTTGGTAATTTCTTAAAAGAATATGAATGTTTTAAAAATATGAACTATGTGATATGAATTTGTTTTCAAATAACGCAAAAAGTTATTAGAGGATTCACATGAAACAAACCTTTGTTCTGTTTACCCCCTACAACTGATAGAGGTCATTTTATTTTTTAAAAAATTATATTTACTTTAGAATCATGCATTTCCCCCCAGCTTTATTAAAATATAGTAGATGATTAGTTGCTCGTATTTACATTGTACAATTCAATGAGTTTTTTTTCCTCAATTTTAATTGGCATACAATAATATATTAGTTTCAGTTGTACAGCATAGTGATTAGAAATCTATATAACTCACAAAGTGGTCACTCACTAAATCTAGTATTCCCTTCCCCCTTACATATTTATTACAACATTGTTAACTATTTACCTTATGCTACACTTTATATCTATCTCCATGTCTATTTTGTAACTATCCATTTATACTTCTTAATCCCTTTGCCCTTTTTCACCATCTCCCAACCCCTTCCCATATAGTAGCCCTCAAAATATTCTCTGTATCTATGAGTTTGTTTCCATTTTTGTTATTGTGATATTTGTCTTTCTCTATCTGACTTACTTCCTTCAGTTCAATACCCTTAAGGTATTATCTTTTTCCATCCCCATCCTTTCAGTCCTTGTGTATCTTTTAATGTGAAGTGAGTCTCTTGTAGGCAGCATACGTCGGGGTGTTGTTTTCTTATCCATTCAGCCACCCTATCTTTTGATTGGAACGCTTAATTCTTTTCCATTTGAAGTACTTATTGATAGGAATGTAGTTATTACCATTTTTTCTTCATGTTTTTGATATATGGTTTTTCTTCTTAAAGAAGTCTCTAATATTTCTTGTAATAATGGCTTGGTGTTGATAAATTTCTTTGGCTTATTTTTATGTCCTTCGACTCTAAATGGCAGCTTTGGTGGATAAAATGTTCTTGGTTGTAGATCTTGGGTTTTCATCACGTTGAATATTTTGTGCCAAGACCTTCTGTCTTGCATAGTTTCTTTTGAGAAGGCAGCTGCCAATCTTATGGGTGCTCCCTTGTAGGTAACTAACTGCTTTTCTCTTGCTGCTTTTAAGATTCTTTGTATATAACCTTTGGCACTTTAATTATAATGTATCTTGGTGTGGGCCTCTTTGAGTTCCTTTTTCTCGGGACTCTGTGCTTCCTCTGCTTGTATGTCTATTTCCTTCACCATGTTAGGGAGGTTTTCAGTCTTTATTTTTTCAAATAGGTTTTCTATTCCTTGCTCTCTCTCTTCTCCTTCTGGTATCCTATGATGAGAATATTAGTATTCTTCATGTTGTCCCAGAGGCACCTTAAACTATCCTCATTTTTTTTAAAAATTCTTTTTTCTCACTGTTATTCTGATTGGGTGTTTTCTGCTACCTAATATTCTGAATCGCTGATTTGATCCTCTACTTCATCTAATCTACTATTGATTTCTCCTAAGGATTCTTCATCTCATTTATAGTATTCCTCACTTCTGACTGGTTCTTTCTCATCTTTTCTTTCTCCCCTAAGTTCATTGAGCATCTTTATAACCAGTGTTTTGAACTCTGCATCTGTGAGATTTCTTGACTCCATTTTTCCTGGATCTCTGTTCTGTTCTTTCATATGATTTCTGCTTCTTTGTCTTCCCATTTTGGCTGCCATTCTGTGTCTGTTTCTATGTAGTCAGAAAAGCTTTTAAGTCTCTCGGTCTTATTAGTGTGGCTTGTGTAGTAGGGGTCCAGTGGCACAGTCCTGAGAAGGGTTCAGCTGCAGGCCAAGTTTAGCCCCAGTCTGTGCCCCTCTGGGGATACCTGTTAAGATTCAGCAAGCAATCCACAGTTGCTGTGCTTATAGTTGCCTCAAGAGGCCTTGAATTGTGTATTTTATTTTAAAAAGGTTGTAAACCATTTTATTGAGGTATGATTGAAATACAAAAAGCTATATATATTTAATGTATATGACTTGATGAATTTAGAGCACTTGATTTTTATTTTTTAAAACTAAACTGTTTAAAGAAGAGAGCATGGTTGTTTTTGAAATATTGCTCTTTGGATCTTGTTTTGTTTTGTATTCTCTTAATTTCTAATAAAAGTACACATGAAGTATTAAAGGTTACATGGAAAATAGGATTTTATTGGATCTTAGCCCAGTGAGTCACAATCAAAATTCACTAGACTGACAAGATGCAAGGCAAGGAAAGGGTAAAAATTAATTCAGGAGTAATATCAGTAATAGCATGGTGATGTGGTCAGAAATGATTCCAAAGTTATTGCTTAGGGTGTGTATGTGGTGGGTAGCCCGGGGGCGGGGGGGGAAGGAGGTGATATATATATTTTTCTGAACCAAAAAGGCAAGTAAGAGTAGAAGTTTTTTTCATATCTTTGCATTGACTTAAAATAATATCTTGACAATCATGCTATTCTAAGTCAGAGTAACAAAATAACATGTTTTTATTTATTAGATATATTCCCTTTGGAGACTAACTTTATGGTATGACATTTATTGTCATATTTTATTAAGTATCTTTTTGCGTGAAGTATTCTGAAATCTTTATCTTTCTTCTGGGACACAGAAAGCTGTTAAATTTTAAAAAATGACTAACCTAATTTCATATATGTTCAGAATCTATTTTTACTTTGAAGTTTCTCTGACCTATTTTTCACTTTCTTTTTCTCCTTCTACATATTTTCCTTTCCTCCCTTCAACTCATGCATTATTAGGAAACATAAAGCTCAAAAGAAAAATGTCTGACTTTAAATGCAATGGAGAATTCCTGTTCTTTCTTAACTTTATACATATGCATATCCTGTTACCAGGGGATGATTTCATCATATTGGTTGCCTCCAAAACTTACACTATTCTTACACCCAAATTTGTTGTTGGCTCAGCATGGTCCCTGGAATGAGAATGGTTTGTGTTTTAATTCCAGATATTGATTGACCATGTGTTACTTTGGGAATAACAGCCAACTTGTTTCCTTAGCAAGATAATGAGAAAATTACTGACCTCCTCTCAAGAGAGGTTTGGCAAAAAGAGGATTACAAAATGCTTTGCATTAGAAGTGCTAAATATTCTTTTAAGTGCTTATTTTTCTTGGCATAGCAGTGTTCATTTGTGAATTGTTTTATGGGAAGACTTTAATTAGGCAGTACATATGACTGTTTTAGCCACTGCAAACATCTGTACATTCAAGAAGATGACCAAAAGAGAGTTCTAGAACTATAAAAATGCCCCGACAGAGCTGGATCATGTATGCCATATTTTCAAGATGGATTCACTGTGATACCTGCAACTTAGCCAATCTGAATCCTTGCCTACTCACTTTTAAACAGTCTCTTAATTGGTTCATTACTGGGAAAGGTAGAAAACAGTGTAATTGAGATCGGAAGGATCTCTTAGCACACGGAAGGGAATCTCAGTGCAGCTGGCAGCATGGCAATCCAACACAACCAGGGCTGTTCCAGTATTGGCAAACACTTTAAAAATAAAATAAATGGGGAACCAACCAACATTTCATTTGTCACTGTCTCAACAGCCCAAGGCAGAGCTCTGTTTTGCCAGCCACCTTTTCAAATGGAAGCATGTGTTTCAATCACATTTGTTTTCCTGACAGCTCAGGTGGTGTAAGTTTCCACAGGCCAGCTGCAGCTCACTTGCACTTCGGTTAACTGCTTCTCTCTGGTGCATCTTCGCAGCCATTTCCTCATAGCTTAAGGTTTCCAAGCACACGAGATGTTTGTATTAGTAAAATATTTAGTTGCACTAGAATCTAAGACCTGCAAGAGCCCCTAGGTGGAACTGAGCAGAAATCAGTCTAAAGAGATAGTTGCCTATCCCCTTTTAAAACACACACACACACATATACACACACACACACACACACACACACACACACACATGGGGGGAGGGAGAGAGGGGAAGAGAGAGAGAGAGAGAGAGCGCGAGCGAGCGTGCTAGAGAATTGCCACATGCCTCACAGTCTAGTGAAAGACATAGCTGTTCATATCTTCTTCACCCACACTGTCATGCCCTAAGTTACACCCTTAGTTCTAAGACTAGCTATATGTTCTTGGATAAGTCATCATCTTTGTGGGGGCACAGACTCCTGTTAATAAAATAAAAATTAAAATCTCTTCTCTGAGCCACACTGGTTTCAGATATTTCTGATATTTGATTAAAACTTATGCAATGTACACGTCTGTGTAGAGTGTGGAATTGACTATAGTCAGTAACTGCTGAAGTTGGCTGATAGATACATGGGGGTTCATTATGATATTCTCTACTTGTGTATTTGAAGTATTCTATAATAAAATGTTTTAAAAAATAAAATAAAATAACCTGTTCTGCATATTTATCAGTAGAGTTATAGGTGAGAATCATAGGAGATAATATATAAAATTGTTATAGAAATAATAAAGTACTAGAATAAGTGTATCTCAAAAAAGGGTATCTCCAGAGTGCCCACATCAGACTCACTTTGTATACTAATTTAAAAATGTAGATGCAGAGTTCCATGGACCTATGAAATCAGACGTGATGGCAGTGTATCCCTGAAGAATCTCCATTTTTAATTAGTCCTTCTCAGATGATGTTTCTGCATTATGAAATTTGAAATCTACATACTCTACAAGTCTTTGTTGACACAGGTATTTTGAATAGAAGGAGAACTTGCTTCTAGTGGGGTTGAGGATCTGCTTTCTATAAAGCCCAGGAGCCTCTATTCCAACTGCTCCCCCATCTACCATCTGTTACTTGAACCCTGAATCCTAATTGTTAAGCCACAAGTTCATGCTATCTGCTGCCCCTTTCCTGGCCTCACTTGTACCAAATTTTAAGCAGAATCAAATGGTTGGCCCTCTTGCTTATGTATCAAAATCTTTGGCCTCAGTCTCATCATTACATGATTCTGTGTCAATTTCAGTCTGCCCAACTATATTTTTTTGCCCAGACACTGTCCACTCAGTCCTCAACCATTTATTGAGCACCCTTTATGTGATAGCACTCCTCTAGGTGCTAGCAAACTGCAGTCAGTCCCTTCCCTCATGGAATTTGCAGTGTAGATTTGGAGATTTTTGTCTTTGAACAAGTAAGTAGATTATACAACTTCAGATAATGCTCAGAGCCAAGAATAAGCTAAACTGGGAGAAAGAGGGGTTTTGAGTTATAGTTGTCAGGGAAGAACTTTCTGAGGAGGAAATATTTAAAAAGAGACCTAACATGAGAAAGAGAAAGATTTAGTGGAAGAGATGAAACAGTAAGTACAAAGGTCCTGAGGCAGGAATTAATTTATGTTCAAGTAACAGCAAGGAGGTCTCCCTGACGGCATTGTAATTGTCAAGGTCAAAGTGGCAAAAAGTGAGGCTAGAGAGAGAGCCATGGCCAGATCCTATGAGGATTTGGAGGACATGATAAAAAGCTTGGATTATAAAATTGGTTGTAGGAACTGATAATGTTTCCATTAGTTTAATCAGGTGTTGCCATGTCACCTGAGACCAGATAACCCTACAGAAACTATGGCTCATTCTAGTTTTCTAGAGTACTCAAAGGAAGACCATTCATAATATGCAAATTGTTTCTATTTCTCATAATTAGTTTTCAGAAAAAAATAGAGAAAACTTGCTCCTTGTGTCCTCTATCATTGTTGACTACCTTTCACTGAATATAATCCATAAAACCTCGAGGAAATGTGGAACAATTTTTCCTTCACCCCCTACTGTGTAATCCTGTAGTTACCAGATGTGACCACTAGATGGTGGCTGTATAACAGTACAGTGAAACATTGTTTTCTATTTGACAAAGGAATCAAAGAATGAATTAATAGATTAAAGATTAAAGACACTAACAAAATATATGTTCATTTAAAATTCCTTTGGTTGAAAAGATTGGCAAAAAAAAAAAAAAGATATAGGAAAAGCATCATGTCCTGCGGCCTGCTTTTTGTTCAGTTACATTTTCTCTTGGTAGGTTTTTAGCTTCTCTGGGAATGGTCTCGTGACATAGAATACTCATATATGTATGACAGAAACCCCACAGGTCATGGCAGTGACTATGGAACAAATTCCTTCTACTCATCATTCACCTTACTCTTCATTTGGGGTTACCTGGAATATTTTTTTCCTTATCCTTATGTATTTTCTCAATTGTGAAGTATTTATGCTAATGATGCTTCAATTAATGTCTTCAGTTGGTATTCTGACCTATGATTTTAAATGCTCTTAGATAGCAGATGCATGGTGTTAGGTATTTGAAACTCAATAAGCTTTAAACCAAACTCGTAACTTTTCTTCTTTACTACTTCCTTTGAAATATTTTTCTTCCTATCTCAGTTAATCATGTTGCAACTTAGTCAGTTGTCTTGGAGAAAAATCTTTGAGTTTTTTTCACTCCCCATATTCACTTTGCCAAGAAGTACTATTGATTTAACCTCTGAAAGGTCTTGCAAATGCATTTATTCCTTTTTGTTTTCTCAACTTCAGCATCATTTTCATTCATGTAATCAATTCTCAACCAAAGTCTGTTTCTATTTTGCAGTCCATTGTCCACACCTTCTTTGGAGAAGTATTACTAAAGCTCAGATTTAAATGGGTCACTTTCATCACTTTCTTGCTTTAAATTTTTTTGCTCAAAGAATGAAGTCCAAACCCCATATTCTACTATTCAAAACCTTCAAGTTATGTTTCCACCCAGCTTTCCAGCCTCTTTCTGGTCTCTCCCTACCTACCACACAGCCATGTTGTGTGTTCAGAGTCCCTGGTTTGGGCCATGGACTTTCATGATTGTATCCCTTGGCACATGCTTCTTGTCCTAGAACTCCTCTCTCCTTCCCTGTTGGCCTACAGTTTTTCATCTTTCCCTCAAAGATCTAGTAAAGTTTATCCCTTTTTTTCATAAAACTCTAGAAGTAGAGGATGTCCTCCTTAGTGCTTTTATTGATTCTTGTACACACATCTACTATAACGTTTGTTTAATGGCACTGTACTTATTTATTCAGTGCCTGCACCCTGCCACTGAACTGAGAATTGCTTTTTAGCAGAAAGTGTCTTTTGCCATTTTTATGTCTCCAGAAACTTACATAAATCTTGGAAAGTCTTAAATGCTCAATAATTCTTATTTTAATGAATGGACAAATGAACAAATTCCTATTCCCTCTGTATCTTTTTTAATAGTCAGGAAAGGCCTTCCCTTGTTCCTCTTTCTCTTCCACTTGTGCTCATGAATATTTTCACATGAGAAAGGAAGGAAAAAGGATATCTGGAGATACTATCTTCCAGACACAGAAAATCGACCATTATAGAAAAGGGAAGCTTTAGGAACTGGACAAGAGGTGGGAGCAGAGGCCATAGTCAGAGTCATCAGAGTATAGGAGCTAGACCAGTGCCACACCTGCAGTCTCCCTTCCTTACTGCACACATGATGGTAGCACTGATGCAGGATGAGCCTTGTGAATTGATAGATTGGGGTCTTACCTGAAGTCAGGAAACCTGACTCTGTTGTTCACCTCTGTCTTTTAAGTGGCACTCTCCCTGGCATAGAGCAGGTACTTAGTAAGGGATTGAATCCCCGCAATTTATTTTCTTATTGGCAGACTGCAGTCAAATTCATATGATATCTAGAACTATTTATAACTTTTGGGGTAAAAACTGCAAATATGAACAACCATGACTTTATTGAGGTGTCTGTGATGACTGAGGAAGAACTCATAAGCAGGCTTTTCTTCATTAGATAGTTGGAATGTCTTTGGTTAGAAATCTGTGCATTATATGTATGCCTTTACTTGAATGTATTGCTCAGTCTGGATGCTCACTATGTTTCTTTATTGATTCAAATGAAAAGTCAAAAAGTAAAAGGTTAGAATTTTTCTCTCTCTTTATGACCAGAAAAAAATTACACCTCTAGTCATACAGATATATTTATTTGGTGAGAGGTAATAGAAGTGCATGAATTTCATTCATATTTAAAAAATATTAAAACAAACTTCAAGTTCTTTATTGTTGATATACATTTTTCTGTGGGGCTCAAATATTTAAACTTGTGACCTATCTCTGCTACCCAAAGATTCTTGTTGTGATAATATGTTTTGAACACGTGTTGATTTTCCCCACTACCCCATTCTTGTGACTTCTGGGGAGTATAGTTGTGTTACTCTTTGCCAGCAACTCCCTGTCTAGCTGTGTTTTTTTGAAAACTCTATTTCAGAATGTCAATAAAAGAATAAAAATCACTTATGTTTGTTTAATGCTTTATACATTAAAGCCTTTTATTCTTTTTAACCTCTTAACAATAAACTAAGCAGTGCTGATGAATCTACTTTACAGATGAGGACACTGTTGCTTACAGATATTTTTAAGCCAAGTTCATATCAATAATAATGTGAGCAATGGAATTAGGTTTAGATTTTAATTTTTAGATTCCCCATGTCTTTTTTCCCCCCATACCATTGCTCAATTGTGCTAATATAAGTTCATTAGGAAAGGTAGCTTTGGGGTGAGAGCTAGTTTTATTTAGCAGATCTGGAAATGGCATCCTAAAACAGTATCTCTGTTAATAACCTTTTTCTTATTCAAAAAAATAGAGAAGCCCTTATAATTATTACTGGTGTCTGCTCTGTGACGATGACACACATGGGCACCGGCCCCCGACAATGAGCACATGGGCATTGGTGTTACTATTCTTGGGCAGAATGTTAATAATTAGATATTACTTGGAGAAAAGGGCAATACTTCATCAAAAGACAAAGTGCTAGGCTTTGATATCTCTTTGTGCAGTTGCCGGAACACTTCTAGTACCTGTTTCTGATCTAAAGATTAGCTGGCGGCTTTGCCCTTTTTCTTGTGAAATATCTGTTCTTTGGGAAACCAGTACCAACACATATTGAGATTTTTTATGTCTTATAAAAGGTTGTTCACTGATATTTGTAGTTTCCTGCAGCACCTACCACATTATTTTGAGGCAAATTCTAAATTTACTCAGAGAGAAATAATGTTATGAAAAGACTTCTTCAAAATCATAAGGGATTGAACTACGGGGTGAATGTCTTTGCCATTGAGAAAGTCTCTTATAACTCACTTTTTTATTGCTTTGAAGTGGCTTGGAGTGGACCTTGCCTCAGAGCTGGGAGTTTAAGAGGAAAGCTTTAATGTCACCACTGCAATATTTCCAGACAGGACTGAGCATGGTTCAGTCAGCATCGGAAGACCGAGTAATAGGAGGGACATTCTCGTTCGGAGTAGTCAGAGGGATGCATATTAATGCAGATAGTCAAGGCTGTATGATGTTGAAAAAAAAAATCCCGGAATACTGCATGGATTCTGAGACAACACACTCCAGATGAGGCAGGCAGTTAGTACTGGATGATGTAAAAGACGCAGAGGGAGAGACTGGTGGCCCAAGAGTATCCACATATCCTGAGGAGGCTGAGTGGCTCCCAAGAAGTTGTAGGTAGAGGGAATCAGGAAGGTTTGTGTTGGGTAGAAGGCTCAGCTATGAGGTTGTGATCCAGGGGTAATGACTCTGTCCTTCGACGGCACAGAGGATTCTAAAGTCTGGAATCTGTGCAGATTTTAAGGTAAAGATTTGATGCTAGAACAAGGATTGAAGTTGAGATATCAGAACTGGGCCAAAAGGTGGAGCCTAATTCTTGGGAATGAGGCTGAAGTCCAGTTATCACCAAGGCAGGGGAACATGTGGAAAGAAAATAGATTAGCATCTTTAATTCCTCTTACTCTGAGATCTTACTTAGGTCACTCAAACCCACATGACCTCCCTCTTTCTATGATGATGATGGTAAGGTTCACTTCAAAGTTGTAAGAGACCCATAAGTAATATACTTTAAAGGACTTTGAGTATTATAAAATACCAAATAGTTACTGTTCATAAGTCCATTATGGATGAGTAAGCATTTATCTTACAAGTACTGCACCTTTTATGATGATTAATACTGTTATTTTTATAAACAACATCAGAACGGCTTCCTGGTGCCATCCTGCCAGCGGTGAGCTTTTCTTTTCCTCCTTGCCTATAATTTGGATTCTTCATCCAGCCATGTTCTCTGTGGCCATCCTAAATCAACACCTCTTTCTGTCCTATTGTCTTTCCAGATGCCCATTTACTGCATACACTCCCATGCTGTCATGGGATAGTCCAAAACTTTCAGTCTAGGAATTATCGAAGAAAGTTCCTCACCTAGCTTAGGCCATAGGATTGCTCCCATATGGAGCTTAATGAAAGTCATTGGGGAGGCACTTGCCAGCCCCTCATCCCTTTCACTGTGTGTGTGTGTGTGTTGTGTGTGTGTGTGTGTGTGTGGCAGGGCGGGGGGATGGTTAGCAGTAGTTCGAGAAACAAATATCTAGTGCTTAGAGAAAGAAAGGACACCAACCAGGTCAGAGAGAGTTTGAGGTGATTCTTAGAGCTCACGCATAATCTGACCTTCAAGGCAATACAGGAAAGAAACAGCATGATCGGAGAGAGAATTTTTATGCAGAGACAGTAGCTCTCCTAACAGAGAGGACGCACATTAAGAGAAAAGCCTTACAGACTGAGCTCTGAGATCTGCAGGGGAGCTCTAAGCACTGATCAGAATGTTCATCTTCTACCAGTGCCACTAACACAGGAATACCCAAAGACTATCTTTGGATAGAGAGCACACAAGCAAAGAGGTGAACAGACCACCAAGGGGTGCCCCTCCAAAAGGAGGTAAGGCAGATGTAGGGGACAGCGTCAAGGAGCTTCCTTAGAGGCTGACGCAAGGGGATATTTATATGGTGGACTTTTTGTCTACTTCGATTTTGATATTTGTTGGTTGCTTTTCCTTTTTAAAAGTAGGTTTTTTTCTTCTTTCTGGTAGTGTGCTTGCAAGACCTACTTGGTTTGTATTGATTTGACTATCCAAAAAAGAGGTTTTCCGGGGTCTTTGAATGTAGGTTTAAGCCAAGAGAAATATGACAGGCTAGAGTAACATAGGTTTTCATTGTTATTTTTGTTTTTCTTCTTTTCTCTGATACCTGCTCTGACAGTAGGCTTGTGTGTGTTAATCAGTAGTCTGGTTCTAAATATCATAAATCAAGCAAAAAGCTTGATGGCCCAATAGGTATTAATTGCTGTGTTAAGTTTTATTAGAAATGTCTTTAAAAAGTGAAGACACATCTCTGTCATTTAAAGAGTTGGGAAAACAAAGCATAAGCAATGATAAATCACACACACAAAAAAATATATAGACATTTACAAAATTAAAAAGTCTCATTTCATCTCTTTCCTTCTCTTATGTATGTTTTGTTCAGATTTCTTATTGAAACACACACACACACACATACACAATCACTCAGGAAAGTTCCAGTAATTATGGATGTAGTAAAACAATAAAACTCTAAGACGTTAGCTTCAATATTAATAGATCTCCTACAAGGTAGTAAATAATTAATTTTAAAATTAGTAAGACAGACTCATGCTACCAGATAAGAATAGGAGAGGGCGAATATTGGGCTAAAATACTTTAGGACCATTTTATAGAAAAGGCATAAAAAATGGATAGAATTTGGTTAGGAGAAAAAAAGTGAGAACAACATGAACAAAAGTGCTGAGAAAGAAAAGGCCAACAGAGAGAAATAGATAAAGAGGCACAGAATGGAAGAAATTAATGTTTGGAAAATAAATTGAAAAAGTGTAAAGCATGCTTTTGTAGAGTCTTTATGCCATTTTAGGAATTGAGATATGGCTCTTTGGAAGAAAACAGATTTGTGAACGTGAGCCCCTTATTTGTATTTTAAAAGAAAACCTTTCCTAAATATGTGAGTGTATGTGCATGTTCACAAACATAAACATACACATGTTGACTGCTGCTGTAGTAACTCAACACAAACCATCCCCACCCATGTTGAAAAATACTAGAACAGTTAATTTTCATTTATATAGTGAACTAGAGCCATCTTCACAGTTGATGGATAAATGATTTCAGGTGATCTCTGATACATCCCTAATGCCAGTACATCCTTCTAGTCAGCATGATACATTACGGTTCATGTAATAATCAGAAACAATCATGCCTGCTAAATTTTAAAGAGTTCTTTCTAACATTAATATAATTTTGAAGACAAGCATACTTCACAGTAGAATTCCAGTTAGTTTCCTAGTGGATGAGTTTTATAAGCTCTTAAAATATTTAACGTAAGTAATTAATGAATACCTGAGGATGAGGAAAACTCTAAATTGTCCTATCTTCAGTATTATTACATGGACTACATGTGTTGTTACAATATATTTCATATTCCACTTATTTATATATGTAACCCAAAATATGATCTTACTTTATGATTATTAAATTACATTGGGCTATGGATATTAGCTGGAGAGCTAGTTCTATGATATTAGAATTCAACATTGATTCCTGAGTTATATATATTATCTCAAATGAAGTCTAGATTTGTGCTCTTACAGTATACATTTATACAATATCATTTACAAATAAATATTTAATGCTAATTGAATGACATGCTATTGTGTAGATTTTTAAACACAGAAGGCTCGATTTTTTTTTCTTTTTTGGAAAGCTCTTTTGTAACTTTTTCATCCCCTCACAAGGAGATATGACTTCGTTTGTGGCTTTCAGTCACTCACTAATATTTTATTAAAGGGGATTAAATGTTAGAAGCCACATCCTTAGAAGTAGTGTGACTCTGGAAAGTCAAGTAAAAATCTAAGGCTACATCTGCCTCCAGGTTCCTTATTATTACAGGTAAACTATGAAACCTACTTGACAATCTTGGTGATTACATCTGTGAAATAGTGATTATAAAGTTACCTTAGTAAATATGTTTCCCTAATAATGCTTAAAACTTGACCTTCAATTTTTCCATGCCTCGCATATTCTTTTTATATTGGCTCATCCTTCCAACATTATTATTTAATGGTATTTATTTTTCTACTGTTTTAGAGAGTCATACTTACCATATTTATGTATGGGCCTCTTCTGATCTCTTTATTCTCACTCTCTTTATCTCTTTATTTCTCTCTCTCTTTCTTCAAGGAGAGTTGGGGGGAGGTGCTTGATTTTGGGTCGGACATCCTCCCTGTCTCTTCTCAAAGCCTGATCGTTCTGATTGGGGGACTAAGAAGGGACCCGAGAATAGGGAAAAGGTCTCTTGACTTAACTCTCTATGGTTGTTGGTTTCTGTGTTTCTCTGCCAATAGGCTACCAATGTCTTCTTTTTAGCCTTTGTGTGAGTCAAATTCTCAGCAGCAAAGAGATGTCACACTCAAATTGAGACCAAGAAGAAGAGGAAAACAGATTTTGTTGAGGAGCTATAAGTTTCTGCAACATATGGCAAATACATTTAAAAAATGTAAGTCTGATAAATTAATCAGTAGTTGAGATGATAACTTACATGAAATAACCTAGAGAAGAAACAGCCACCTGCGCAACAAGTTGTACAAGATTCTAAATGAAGCTCATTGCCAGTGTCCAGAGGGATCGTGATCTTTTACCTACTAATTTTGAAAAGATTTTCTTCTACCTTTAGATCTCTTGATAGCTAAAAAAAAATGTCCTTTAGATATCTCAACCGCCAAAGGACTAATGAGGCACTTATTTTGGGACCATGTGTTGATCATGCTCTTATTTAGTTCCAGTTTTTCTTTTTTTAAATGTAATAAGATAAGCTGCCTTATTTCTAGCTGGTTGTTTGTGATAGTGAAGTTCAGCCAAGTGTACAGTCCATCCATGAGACATTTTAGGTGAGATCCTGAGTAATATCGGGACAATTAAAAAAGATGAACCAAATACTAAGAGTTCAGATACATATTTTAGAAGCAAGATACAGGAAATTAGAAATAAGGAGAGGAAATAGAGGTATGCCTAAACTACGACTGATAAATGTTATAACTAATAGATTTCAATATATTGACAGTCTCTGTATAATTACATCTACCTCTTCACCCCCGGCATTATTGAAATATAATAAACAATTATATGCTTGTATTTTCGTGGTACGATTCAATGATATTTTTCCTTAATTTTAGTTGGCATACAATAAGGTACTAGTTTCAGTTGTACAGCATAGTGATTACAAACCCATATAACTCAAGAAGTGATCACCTGACTAAATCTAGTAACTTTTTTCCTCCTTACATATTTATTATAACATTGTTAACTATTTTCCTTACGCTACACTTTATATCACCATGTCTATTTTGTGACTATCCATTTGTACTTCTTTTTTTAGACTGATTTCTCCTACTTTATTATTTTTTAAAAATTTTTAATTAGTTTCTTTTTAAAAAATGTTAATTAGTTTCAAGTATACAGTACATTGGTTAGACATCTATATAGTTAGTAAAATGGTCCCCCCAATTGCTCCCACCCTCCCTTGACCTTTCACCTAGCCAATGTATTAATGGTAATTGCATTCCCTATCCCCATCTCTGTGACCATCCATCAGCTACTAATTTGTACTTCTTTAACTCTTTCCTCCATTCTCCCAGCCCTCCCAAACCCCCTCCCCTCTCTCTATCACCAAATTGTTCACTTTATTTGTGAGTCTGTTTTTGATTAGTTTGTTCTTTTTATTCCATAAATTCTGCATATAAATAAAATCATATAGTGTTTATCTTTCTCTGTCTGACTTAAATACCTTCTAGGTGCATTATCAAAGCAATATCTTTTTCCATCCCCTTCCTTTTCATATGTTGGAGTCTTGTTTTCTTATCCTTTCAGCCACCTTATCTTTTGGTTGGAACACTTAATTCTTTTCCATTTAAGGTACTTTTTGATAGGAATGTAGTTATTACCACTCTTTATTCTTGTTTTTGAATCATGTTTTTTCTTCTTAAAGAAGCCCTTTAACATTTCCTGTAATACTGGCTTAGTGGTGATAAATTCCTTTAGCTTATTTTTGTCTGGGAAGCTCTTTATCTGTCCTTCAACTCTAAATGATAGCTTTGCCGGATAACATATTCTCGGCTGTAGATCCTGGGTCTTCATCATGTTGAATATTTTGTGTCAAGCCCGTCTGTCCTGCATAGTTTCC
>NW_006430735.1:3574131-3596186 GCF_000325575.1 Pteropus alecto
AGGTTTCCATTATTATTTCTAAAAAAACAGCTGTTCAACATCTTGATTTTCTTCTGTTACACCGATCAGATGAATATTTGGAGCCTTAATAGTATCCCATATCTTCTTTAAATTATTTTTATAGTCTTGGCATCTTTTTTTCTTGCCATTCTGATTGAATGTCCTGATTGGCTTTCCTGTCCTCTAGATAGGGCATTTGATTCTCTTCCTTATTCACTTTGTTATTCCTTTGTTTATTCCATTTAATATACTTCTCATCTCAGATAATGTGTTCTCCATTTCAGACTGGTTCCCTTTTATAATTTCCATTTCCATTTTTATCTCTTCGTTGGAGTTCACTGAGCATCTTTATAACTAGTGTTTTGAGCTCTGCATTTGTTAGATTACTTGACTCCATTATATCTGGATCTCTGTTCTGTTCTGTCATATGGTTTCTGCTTCTTTGTCTTCCCATTTTGTCTGCCTTTTTGTGTCTGTTTCTATGTACTAAGCAAAGCTCCTAAGTCTTCCGGTCTTATTAGCGTGGATTTGTGAAGTAGGTTTCCAGCAGCACAATCCTGTGAGGGGTTCAGCTGCAGGCCAAATTTAGCCCAATTTAGCTCTGCTCCTCTGGGGCCACCTGTTAAGATTCAGCAAGCAATCCATAGATGCTGTGCTTATAGTTGCCTCAAAAGGCCACACCAGAAACTGAGGCCAGCTGCCTCCACCAGTGTGAGTCTTAACAAAGAGTACCTGACTCACTGAGGGTACACCTGCATATGGCTTGGGTGAAGCCTGAGTTGCGGTAGGCGGGGTTTCAGGGAACCCTCTGGGTGGAGCGACCTCTGTTTTCCAGTTTGATAACATCACTGCACTGTTTGAGTTTTGCTCGGCCCTCACTTCGACAATGTCTCTCTGTAAGTCCCTGGTGCCCCCGGTGCACAGCCTAACGGGTACTGGTGCTCAAAATGAGCAGGTCTGTCACCATGAAAATCCACTCATGGATGTGGCCCCTTTAAGAGACTTCTGCTGCTGTTGCAGCCTCCATCTCACTCAGCCACTCGAGGCTGGGCAGCCTCGCATCCTCGCCCCGTCCTACCTTCTGCTGTTGCAGGGTGCTTTCTTGGATTTCTCCCTAGTTGTATGGCTTGTTTATTTAGATTTTGAGTGATTTTTCCTTGCTGCTGCTCGTTGTTTCCGTCAGAACTTTGATTTGGTCGCCAGAGGGATGAACAGAGCCTCTATCATCTACACCATTTTTTAATCCTCTCCCATTTGTACTTCTTAATCCCTTTGCACTTTTTCACCATCCTCCCCAACCCCCTCTTCCATCTAGTAGCTCTGAAAATATTCTTTGTATCTATGAGTTTGTTCCTGTTTTTGTCGTTGTGATATTTGTTTTTCTCTATCTGACTTACTTCCTTCAGTTCAATGCCCTCAAAATCCATTAAGGCAATATCTTTTCCCATCTCCTTCCTTTTGGTCCATGTGTATCTTTTAATCTGAAGTGAGTCTCTTATAGGCAGCATATGTAGGGGTCTTGTTTTCTTATCCTTTCAGCCACTCTATCTTTTGGTTGGAACACTTAATTCTTTTCCATCTGAGGTATTTGTTGATAGGAATGTAGTTATTACCATTCTTTCTTCATGTTTTTGATATATGTTTTTTCTTCTTATAGAAATATCAAAATTTCCCGTAATAGTAGCTTGATTTTGATACATTCCAATATTTGTATTCCAATACATATCCAATATATGTATTCCAATATACATATATATGTATTGTATCCAATATATGTATTCCAATACATATCCAATATTTCCCGTAATAGTAGCTTGATTTTGATACATTCCTTTAGCTTATTTTTATGTGGGAAGCTTTTACTCTGTCCTTCAACTCTAAATGGTAGCTTTTCTGGATAAAGTGTTCTTGGTTGTAGATCCTGGGTTTTTATCATGGTGAATATTTTGTGCCAAGCCCTCTTCCCTGCATAGTTTCTATTAAAAAATCAGCTGCCAGTCTTATGGGTACTCCCTTGTGGGTAACTTTTTCTCTTGCTGCTTTTAAGATTCTCTCTTTGTATTTAACCTTTGGCATTTTGATTATGATGTGTCTTGGAGTGGGCCTCTTTCATTTCCTCTTTTTGGGGGCTCTATGAGCTTCCTGGGGTTGTATGTCTTCTTCTTTCACCAGGTGAGAGAAGTTTCCCATCATTATTTCTTCAAATAGCTCTTCAACTTCTTGTTTTCCTTCAGGTATCCCTGTGACATGGATATTTTTACATTTAACAGTGTACCATAGGCTCCTTAAATTATTGTTATAGTCTCGGCTTCTTTATTCTTGCCATTCTGATTGAGTGTCCTTGGCTTCCCCATCTTCTCTATCAACGGTTCGATCCTCTTCTTTATCCACTCTCTTGATTCCCTCTAATTTACTCTTCATCTCAGATAATGTGTTCTTCATTTCTGACTGGTTCTCTTTTATAATTTCCATTTCCATTCTTATGTTTTTATTTCTTTGTTAAAGTTCTCACTGAGTTCATCTACAGTTCCCCTAAAATCATTGAGCATTCAATGCTTTGAACTCTGTGTCTGTGAGATTGCTTGACTCCATTATTCCTGGATCTCTGTTCTGTTCTCTTGTATAGTTTTTGCTTTTGTCTTTCCATTTTGGCTGCCTTTCCGTGTCTGTTTCTATATACTAAGCAAAGCTCATAAGTCTCCTGGTCTTATTAGCATGGCTTTGTGTAGTAGGTGTCCTGTGGCACAGTCCTGAGAGGGGTTCAGCTGCAGGCCAAGTTTAGCCCCAGCCTGTGCCCTTCTGGGGCCACCTGTTAAGATTCAACAAGCAACCCACAGATGCTGTGCTTACAGTTGCCTCAAGGGGCCACGCCAGAGACCGAGGTCAGCTGCCACCAGTGTGGGCCCAGTAAGGAACACCAGACTCACCCAGGATACAATTGAATATGGTTTGGATAAGGCTGTGAGTTAGGGGAGGCAGAGTTTCAAGGAATCGTCTTGGCAGAACGACTTCTATTATCTAGTTCGATGATGTCTCAGCTATGGTGGCACTGTGTCTACACACTGGAAGAGGGGAGGGCTCAATAGAGGAACAATGGATACCTCTGGCACTTCTGTCCAGAAGAAAGCCTCACCTCCAGCCCTTGCTCTAACTCTGTGTCCCCCAGTAAATCCCTGGTGCCCCATGAGCAGCCAACCCAGCGCTGGTGCTCAGAGCAAGCAAGTCCATCACCATGGAAGCCCGGTTGCAGACACAGCCCTTTTAAGAGGCATCTTCAGCTGCCAGCTGCAGTTACCACAGCCTCTGTCCCATTTAGCTGCTGGGGACCGGGCAGCCTCGTGTCTTTGCCTCCTCCAATCTTCTACCATTGCAGATTGATGTCTTATTTCTCTCCCTAGTTGTGGTGCTTCTGTTCATCTAGAACTCAGGTGACTTTCCTTGCTGTTTGCTCCGTGTTCTGTCACAACTTTGATGTGGTTGAAAGAGGGATGAAAAAAACTTCTATCATCTATGCCATTTTTAGGTGCCTCTGCCTCTTTGTGGTTTGTTTAAAGATTAGTTTTCCTTCCAGCCATGTTGTTTGATAAACAGTAGGGTTATTATCAAGAACTGAATAAAGACTGTGGTGTTATAGTATCTATGGAGGCCACAAGAAATGTTTGGCATTTGGGATTAACTCAGTGTTTGAGAGGCCCAAAGCATCCTCTGTGCCTTTATCATTCTTTCCAGCTTGTGTATACTGTTAAGACAGAGTTACTGGGGAGTACACAGTAATGAGCAATGTGGCTTCAGATTTCACTTTAACAAAACTTTTCGAAATCTCACCCATAGTTATATTAGTGTTAAGAACCTGGCACATTTACAAATCAGTAACAATAGACTTGATTAAAGAAATCTGAGTTTTAGTCCCAACTTTGCCGCTATTTAAGTGGTTAACCTTGGACAAATGTTTCATGTCTCAGATTCCATCTGTTAGGTAAGACATTTTATTAACTGTTAACTAAATGCCATCTGTTAACTAAGTGCCTTTTAAGGCCACTGTGTTCTCTGATGTGAGTTAAAAATTCACTAATACAAAGATAGGGGAACAAATTCAGCCACATTGCTTCTCCTGTTTCTCTTTCTTTTTGCTAGATGCCATTCTATTTTTTTTTTCAATTACAGTCGACATTCAGTATTACAGTAGTTTCAGGTGTACAGCATAGTGGTTAGACATTTATATAAATTAAAAAGTGATCTCCATCATAAGTCTCATACCCCCATGGAACTATACATATTCATTACAATATTATTGACTATATTCCCTATGCCATACTTTATATCCCTGCGACTATTTTGTAACTACCAGTTTGTACTTATTAATTGCTTCACCTTTTTCATCCAGCCCCTCAACACCTTTCCTTTTTGGTGACCATCAGCTTGTTTTCTGTATGTATGAGTTTGTTTTGGTTTTGTTTATTTATTTATTTTGTTCCTTAAATTCCACATACAAGTGAAATCATATGGTATTTGGCTTTCTCTGTCTGACTTATTTAGAATAATAACTTCTAGATCCATCCATGTTATTGCAAAGGGTAAGATTTCATTTTTTTTTTTAGCTGAGTAATATTCCATTGTGTATATGTACTGCATCTTTTTCCAGTTGTGTGTTGATGGACATTTAGGCTGTTTTCATATCTTGGCTATGGTAAATAATGCTGCAGTAAACATATAGGTTCATATATTGTTTCAAATTAGTGTTTTGGGTTTTTTCCAGATAAATACCCAGAAATGGAATTGCTAGGTCATATGGTAGTTCTATTTTTAATTTTTTGAGGAACCTCCACACTGTTTTCCATAGCGGCTTCACCAATTTGCAATCCCACCAAGAGAGCATGCGGGTTTCCTTTTCTTCATATCCTTGGCAACACTTGTCTCTTGGTTTATTGATGGTAGCTGTTCTGACAGGTGTGAGGCAATTTTAATTTGTGTTTCTTTGATTAGTGATGTTAATCATCTTTTTATAAGTTTGTTGGCAATCTGTAAGTTCTCTTTGGAGGAATGTCTATTCAGGTCCTCTGCCCATTTTTTAATGGGATTGTTTGTCTTTTTTAGTGTTGAATTGTTTGAGTTTTTTATAAATTTTGGATATTAACACCTTATTGGATATATCATTGACAAATGTCTTCTCCTATTTGGCAGGTTGTCTTTTTTATTTTGTTGCTGGTTTCCTTTGCTGTGCAAAAACTTTTTCGTTTGATGTAGTCTCACTTGTTTATTTTTTCTTTTGTTTCCCTTACCTGGAGGAAGAGATTTGTCCAACAAAATATTACTAAGAGCAATGTTAAAGAGTTTACTGCTTATGTTTTCTTCTAGGAGTTTTATGATTTTGAGTCCTATATTTAAGTCTTGAATTTTTTTGAGTTTATTTTTTGTATGGCATAAGAAAGTGGTCTAACTTCCTTTTTTTTTTTTTTTTTGCCTGTATCCATCTAGTTTTTGAAGAGACTGTCTTTACCCCATTGCATATTCTTGCTTTCTTTGTAATAGATTAATTGAACATATAGGCGTGGATTTTTTTGTGGGCTCTCTATTCTAGTCTATTGAAACATGTGTCTCTTTTTATGCCAGTACCATGCTGTTTCGTTTACTATAGAGCTTTGTAGTATAGTTTGATACCAGGTTAAATACCTCCAACTTCATACTTTTTTTTCAAGATTGTTGTGGCTATTTGGGGTCTTTATGGCTCCAAATAAATTTTACAATTATTTGTTCGAGTTCTGTGAAAAATGCCATTGGCATTTTGATAGAGATTGCATTGAATCTATAGATTGCCTTGAGTAGGACAGGCATTTTAATGATGTTAATTCTTTTTATCCATGAGAATCGGTGTATGCTTCTCTTTATTGGCATCTTCTTCAAATTGTTTCTTTAGTATTTTATAAATTTTTCTTTATTTCCTTGGTTAAATTTATTCCTAGGTATGTTATTTTTTGATGCAATTGTAAATAGGACTGTTTTCTTAATTTCTCTTTTTTTTGATAAGTCATTATTAGTTTATAAAATTGCAAACAGTTTCTGAATATTAATTTCATATCCTGCTACTTTACTGAATTCATTTATCAGTTCTAACAGTGTGTGTGTGTGATCTTTAGGATTCTTTCTATATAGTATCATGTCATCTGCAAATAATCACAGTTTTACTTCTTCCTTTCTGATTTGGGTGCCTTTTATTTATTTTTTCTTGTATGATTGCTGTGGCTAGGACTTCCAATTCTATGGTGAAATAAAAGTGGTGAAAGTGGACATCCTTGTCATGTTCCTGATCTTAAGGAAAATATTTTTAGCTTTTCCCTGTTGACAATGATGTTAGCTGTGGGTTTGTCATGTATGACCTTTATTATGTTGAGATATGTTCTCTTTATTCCCACTTTACTGAGAGCTTTTATCATAAATAGACGCTGGATTTTGTCAAATGCTTTTTTGCATGTATTGGCATAATCATATAATTTTTACCCTTCATTTTGTTTATATGATGTATTATATTATTTAATTTGTGGATATTGAATCAACCTTGCATCCCAGGAATAAATCCCACTTGATCATGGTGTATGATCTTTTTAATGTATTGCTGAATTCAGTTTGTTAATATTTTGTTGAGGATTTTTGCATCAATATTCATCAGGGATGTTAGCCTACAACTTTCTTTTTTGTTATGTCTTTGTCTATCTTCGGAATTTGGGTAATAGTGTCCTTGAAGTTGGTGTAAATGAAGTTGAGAGCCTTCCATTCTCTTGAATATTTTGGAATAATTTGAGAAGGATAGATGTTAATTCTTCTTCGAATGTTTAGTAAAATTTACCTGTGAAGCCATCCAGTCCAGGACTTTTTTGTTTGAAGTTTTTTAATTACTAATTCAGTTTTGTTAGTACTAATTGGTCTGTTCAGATTTTCTTTTTCTTCTTGATTCAGTCTTGGAAGACTGCTTCTAGGAATGTATCCATTTCTTCCAGATTGTCCAATTTGTTGGCATATAATTGTTCATAATTTTTGTTTTTTTTAATAATCCTTTATATTTCTATGGTGTTAGTTTCGACTTCTCTTTCATTTCCAGTTTCATTTATTTGGGTCTTCTTTCTTTTTTTCTTGATGAGTCTGGTTAAAAATGTATCAATTTTATTTTTTAAAGAACCAGCTTTTGATTTCATTGATCTTTTGTATTGTTTTTAAGTCTCTATTTCATTTATTTCTACTCTGACCTTTATTATTTCCTTTCTTCTACTACCTTTGGGCTCTGCTTGTTCTTTTTTGAGTTTCTTTAGGGGCAAGGTTAGATTGTCTTTTTTTGAGATTTTTTTTTTTTTTCTGAAGTAGGCCTGTATTACTATGAATTTCGGTCTTAGGACTGCTTTTGTTGTATCTCCTAGTAGATGGTTGTTATGTTTTCATTTTCATTTGTCTTAAGGAATCTTATGATTTTGTTCTTGATCTTATTGTTAATCCATTCATTGTTTAGTACCATGTTATTTAGCCTCCATGTGTTTATGTGTTTTCCAGTATTTTTTTTTTCATTAAGTGATTTCTAGTTTCATATCATTGTGGTCAGAGAAGATGCTTGATATGATTTCAGTCTTCTTAAATTTATTGAGACTTGTTTTGTTGCCTAACATGTAGTCTATCTTGGAAAATGTTTTTATGTGCACTTGGGATGAAATGCTCTAAAAATATCAATTAAATCCATCTGGTCTAATGTGTCATTTAACATCTCTGTTTCCTTGTTGATTTTCTGTCTGGAAGATTTATCCACTGATGACAATGGGGTATTAAAGTCCCCTACTATTATTGTATTACTGTCAATTTCTCCACTTATGTTCATCAATATTTGCATTATATATTTAGGTGCTTCTATGTTGGGTGCACACGTTTACAAAAGTTATATTGTCTTGTTGAATTGATTCCTTTATTATTATGAAATGTCTTCTTTTGTCTCTTATAATATTTGTTTTAATGTCTATTTAATCTGATAGGTATTACTACCCCATTTTTTTTGTTGTTGTTCTTTTTCATTTGCATGAAATACCTTTTTCCATTCATTTGCTTTCAGTTTGTGTGTGTCTTTTGATCAGATATGATGAATCTCTTGTAGACATTATATGTATACGTCTTATTTTCTTATCTGTTCAGCTACTCTATATTTTTTTGATTGGAAGAGTTAATCCATTTACATTTAAAGTGATTATTGATAGGTGTGTAGTTATTGCCATTTTATTATTTATATTTTTGATCTTTTTTTCTTTTTAAAGAAGTTTCTTTCACTTTTCTTGTAATACTGGCTTGGTGATGATGAACTCTGTTAGCTCTTTCTTGTCTGGGAATCTTCTTATCTGTTCTTTGATTCTAAATGATAGCTTCCCTCAGGCTGACTGGTTGGGAGGATCGACCAGGACCACAGCATACTCCAAGAAGGGGTATTTATCTCAGCAGGTCTCTGGTACCTGTAGAGGCCACCCTTTGGGTGTGCCACCTGTGGAACTAAGTGATTGATGCTCTTTTGTGGTCCAAAGCTGGCTAATGGATGTGTTTGTTCTGGAGACTCTTAAGAAGGCCTTTAGTTCAGGCTAAGGCCCACCCCTGTTTTTGACCACTCCGGGGTAGTCACAGTGACCCATGGTTGGTAGCTGCCTCTGCTGGGCCTAGAAGTACGTATGAGAGGCCATGCTACAAACTGAGGCTGGCTTCCATCAGAGCAAAGCCTGAGGCCACTCAGCAGAAGGCACAGTGCACTGTGAGGACTGCCCCCACCTTCTGGGTGCCTGTCAGGCACCACCCATTGCAAGAGCCTCGGGCAGCTTATGAGTTGAATGAGGTGGTGTCTCAGGAAGTCACCAGAGAAGGGCAAGTAGTGTTCACCAGGTTAATGCAGATTCTGAATCAGTGCCAGTACCAATCCTGGGGCCACTCAGTAAGAGACACAGGATACACCTAGGTCAGCTGCCACTTGCCTGGTCCCTGTGGACCTTGGAGATTTTTTAAGATAGACTGCAGTGTGCACCAAGTTTGGTATCTGCCACTGAAAGAGCCTCCAGATGTGTGTGGGCCAAAGCTGGCTGCATGTTGCTGAAAGAGCCTCAGGTGGTACACAAGTTGTGTGGAGCAGGGTCTCAGGAAGTCATCAGGATGGGGCCAGTGGTGTTCATCAAGCTAATGGAGATTCAGATTTGTTTATGTGGGGCCAGGGCTCAACACAGGAAAGATGGTGCCCGCCTGTCAGCTGCATGGAAGGAAGGCTCAATACAGGGACAATTGCAACTGTCTCCCCAGCCCTTGCCCTGAAGCTACACAACTCAGCTTCTCTCTGTATGTCTCTGGTGCTAACCTCCACTCTACCCCCTAAGCTGCTGTCCTTTTGTCTGAGCCCAAGGTGAGTGCCTGCAAGCAAGTGATTCTGTGTGCAGGCCCTTTAAGGGATGGCTGGGTTTCTAGCCACCCTCTGTCTCACCCAGACAGAGGTAATCTGTGTTGTGGGGGCTTCTTTTCCAAGCACTGGTGCTCTGGACTGAGGAGCCAGTGTGGGGCTGGGACCCCTTGCTCCTCAGTGTTGACCTCTGTAGCTGAGATATCTCAAATATCTCTCCCAGTTCTCGACTGCCACATGTGGGTGTGCTGCCAGCCCATTTCTCATTTTTTGCAGTCTCAACATGGCTTCTTCTTTATATGCTTAGTTATAGGACTTCTTTTCAGTTAGTCTTCAGATAGTTCTCCAGGTCGATCGTTGTATAATTTAGTTGTAATTTTGATGTGGTTATGGGAGGAGGCGAGCAAAGCATTTACCTACCCCACCATTTGACCAGTACTCCCATTTATCTCTTTAATGATTTTCTTTCATTCATTCTGGCAGAATATTTTGTGCCTCAAGATATGACAAGCAAGAGAAAGAAAATGGGTGGACCTACCTTTTACATCAATATAATGTGCCTGGAAAACTAGGCTACAGGACTCTGTAACTGGTATAGTTCTTCTAGTTTACCTTGGCTATATTTTAAGATTCCAAGAAAGAAAAAAATAACTAAAAAATGTGAATCGATGAGAAAGACACATATCATGTGGTTTTACTTTTATGTAGAATCTAAAAAACAAAATAAATGAACAAACAAAATAGAAACAAACTCATAGATACGGAATGCTTGCCATGTGGGAGAGGTGGGAAGTTGGGTGAAAAAGGTGATAGGTTTTAGAAGTACAAATTGGCAATTACAAAATAGTCATAGGAATGTAAAGTACTGCATAGAGAATATAGTCAATAATATTGTACTAACTATGTCTGATGCCAGGGGTTTACTAGACTTATCGAGGGAATCACAATTCTGTATATTTGAAACTAATATCATATTGAATGTCAACTCTAATGAAAAATAAAAATAAAAAATTTAAATAATAAAAAAAGAAATGTGAATTGACTAGTTTAAGGTCAAATACTGGTAAATTCAAAAGTAGTGTCTTAGTGCATTTGGGCTATTATAACAAAATACCAGAGACTGGGTGGCTTGTAAATACGAATTTATTTCTCATAGTCTTGGAGGCTGGAAATCTGAGATCAGGGTATGAGCATGGTTGGGCGAGGGTCATCTTCTGGGTCAAAGACTTCTTGTTATATCCTTGGTTGATGGAAGACGAGAGGGAGTTCTCTAGGGCCTCTTTTATAAAAGCAGTAACTCCATTCATGAGGACTCTGCTCTCATGGCTTAATATTCTCCTAAAAGTTGTACCTCCTAATACTATTGGGATTTCAACGTTTGAATTTAGGGGGAGACACAAATATTCAGACTTATAGCAAGTAGGAAGTAGAACCCATGTCTTTTGACTATCGTTGTAATGTCTTTGTCTTACTATGTTGGCTTTCCCTCCTACATTGAAAACATTTAAAAATATCTTCTGTAGTACATTAAAAACCAGGTGTGGAAGCAAGGGACACAATAAGTGTGGTAATTTAGTTGGCAGACAGATTTAGCAAAACTTGCTAAAATTATTATATTTTACATTATATGGGCAGATTTTTAGATTGAGATTGAGTTAATTAACCACAAACTGACTCAAGCTATTGCTATACAGATCACATTAGTCAAATGATGGTAGTCCTTTAGAAAAATAAGATGCTGATCATTACCATTTGCATGTAGAAATCAAAATTATTATCACAATTCAAAATATGAAAAATTCAGAAAATCCTTAGACTGTATTAAATTGTTTTAAGTATTATTTATAACTTGGCAATAGTAAAATCTTCAGTGTCTCATTATAGCATTATGGAATATTTTCTTCTTTTATAGGCAGTTTCTATACATATATCAACACTGCATGATTACAAATATTTAGATATAGAGAAAAACCCTACAAAGCCAACATCACAATTATGTTTTAAAACCATGTCTCTCTTACTGCTCTTAAATGAATTATAAATGTTTAATTGCAGCTTACACAAAATGACTCTGTTGAAAGCAGCATGTAATCAAAGTACTAAAATGCTTCCTCTCTTGTAATGCACAGTGGTGCCTCAAATAACAGATCCTCTGAGAATAAAGTTTGTCTTGGAATCTGGCCACAGTAGTGTTGAGTTGGAAGCAGTGATAGATGAAAAGGAGTATTCAGCAGAATAATTTTAAATATATATTTTTTCATGTGAGAGTGCCAGAGCTTGAGCAAACCTAAGAGGAGGACTATATTCCTCTCCACTCTAATTTTAAGATTTTGTTATCTGGAAACAAAGGAGCTGCCTGTAACCTTGGCTGTTGACAACTATAGATTCTGTGATACTGAGTAAGAATCAACTCAGGACAGAAAAGAATATGTCCAAGGTAAGCCAAGTACTGTCAACTTCATTGAAGGGGAATAAATAATAACAGATACCTTTTTTGAGCATGTACTCTGTGTCAAGCAGTATGAGATAAGGTTGTTTATTATTCCCAACAACTTACGTGGATATAATTAGCTCCCTTTTTTTTTTTTTGTAAAGTCAGAATAATTTATAGAGATTAAACAAATTGTCCAAACCCACAAAACTATGAAATAAGTAAGCTCAGAATCCATTTTAAGTCTGTATGGTTTAAGAACTCTTGCTTTTTCCTCTATACTGTGGACTACATGGGTTGAGATCCAGAATATATTATTAAGCCACCATGTTATTTTTACTCTTAGTAATTTTATGAAACTAAGTGGTATCATTGGAATGTAATCTTTTATAATGATTTTTTTGGGGTCTCTTTTATATAGTACATTATAGTAAATATCTCACTTGTCTTTCTCACTTGAAGTTCAGTCAGATTGACCATTGAGATGGCTGTAACTTTCCCTCAAGACCAAAGACCTTAGTAACTTAGATATAATTTTTTAAGTCTTATGCACCTTAGAGAGGAAAAATAATTTTCTTGTCCTCAGATACTTTAAAACTGCTTTTATACTTAAAAATGGAAGCCTTGAGACATTTTCTGTCTTCAGATGTGTTGTACAAAGTGAGAAACCCCTGGTCATTCCTGCCACGCTCATAACCTAATGCCTTATCATTACTCATCTTTTTCCTCATCTGATTCTCCTAGGCGTTTTCTAACAGGGATAAATTTGCTTTATCACATGCTATTCAACATCCTTCAGCTATGCCTGCCTCATGGGATTCATAATTAGAACTTCCTTCTTACTGTATAAAGCTAAGAAAAAGTTACCCAGAAATCCCACACATATAGCTAGCAGGATCATAGATAATTTCTGTGTGCTGACAGGGGTCAAACAAGCACAGGAAACCCAGATGTAACCCTGCCAATTAGAGAAAGGACCTTAACACACTAAGATCAGTGAGATTTAGATAATCACTAAATGCCCACATTTTAAGGTCTGTTAAGAAATAGAAAAGAAGTTGATCTTGTCAAAAAGAGCAAGATCTTGTCACTTCCAAAAAAAGAATTTGAGATGAAATAATGTCAGTAATGTGGAGCTACTGAGAATAAGAGGCTATTCTCACCTGCCTGACTCTATTTTATTTTGTTCTGTAACTGAACTGCTGGTCGGGATATCTGGAGGCAGTGTAGGCTAATGGAAAGAGCTGTTGCCTTGAAGTCTGAAGTCAAGGACTTCAGCTCTACCATGTATTTAACTTTTCTAAGCAAATACCTTATCTTCTTTGAGCCCCCATTTACATAGCTGTAAAATAGAGACAATAAAACCCCCTTTAACTACTTCATAGTCATTTGTAATGATTAAAGCAAGGTAATGGATGGGAAAGCACTTTGTTAATTTTAAGATGGTGTTAGCAGGACAGGCAGCATGAGTTGCGGGGCTTAGTAAAATTAAAATGTGGAGTCTCTTTTTCAGAAGCTACTAAGAATTTCAAGATGATGATAGCAGAGCATTAAACCAAACAACATTCTTGTAAGCATGGGGCCCTATGTGACTAAATCGTATGCCCACAGAGCCATCCCTGAGTATTAATTAGTAGTATAGGCTGTATCTCCTTTTTTACTTCTTGTCCTATTGTTGCTATAAAAATTGAAAGAGTATTCACTCTCATTTCTCTATGTAGCAAGACTGCCTTTTCTTTCTGATGTCCTGCTTGCAATGCATTTCCCTTTAGAAGTTAAGTACTTAGGAATGATACAAGTAAATAGGAAGTTAGACTTAGTTAAACTAATACTATTATTATTACACTTCTGGTACAGTAGGGGTTAAATAAGCTTGATCCTGTCAGAACTTCTCTAATGATAGTTAATCATTGTTAATGGTTAAGTCTTTCCATGGGGAACTGGGTTATGAGTTTTCACTCTGCAGCTTTTAGAATGCAGCCTACTCTTTGGCTAGGGACTTCCTGTACTTCTCTTCAGCAGACCAACTGCCACGTTAGGGGAGAATGTGGTAGTTGCCTGGAAAAGTTCAGTTCAGCCTTCTCTCCAAGGATATTTGATCCTTCTGAAGGGAAATCATTAGTTATACATTTGGGACCAGAGCTGCCAAGAGCACTAATAAAGTCTCTGGAAAGTTGTGGTATAGACACAGAGGAGATAAACAAGAAGTGGAAAAAAAATCTAATAAGTTGATTCCCTTATGGGATGGCACAGAATTGTTTACTATGACCTGGCTTTCTAGTCTACTTTTAAATATAATTTCTTAAGCTTCTTCTAGGTCAGGAAGTTTTTTTCTTGCCATTTAGCAAAAACACTTATTTATAACTTTATTCCATTGTATGAGCTTAACAGCCCTTGCGTTTCTACTTATTATATTTTCTTTCTTTGTGTTTTATATCCCAAATGTTTACAGACTCCTTTGGTCCTTCTCAGTAACAATGCAGACCAGCTGTACAAATTGGAAGTGTATATTTTTTCCTCCATCAATTAATCCTGCCATAATTATAATCATTGCTCATCTTGGAACACTCAGTCCTCTGTCACCTGCTCTGTTTTGCTGAACTGGTCCAAAGAGAATGAAACTTCTGGTTCTTCAGTTATAGAGATCTATATCTCTGGGTATTATTTTGAAACTGCTCCTAAATAATTTTGGCCATTTTTTTTTCCTGCTAAGTTTACTGCCGTAAAATAGTATACTTATTGGGTACTAGGCAGATCACCTAGAAGGAATTGGTCAGCAGTTCTCAAATTAGAAAGTTCAAACAAATAAACAAAAACTCATGTATCAAGTTTTACAGTTAGGAGATGAATTTCATCAGTCTCTCAATTTGCTTAGCAGCTGCTCTGAGACAAGGTCTCTGTGGGTGTGGGAGCTGTGAAGATGCCCTGCTTGGATCTCCCTTCAAGAAGGAACTTATTTATTAAGCTGTGAGACATGCAGTTACCTAACAGCATCCTACTATAGCACCTTTGGGACCTGCCATGGCATTCAGGCCAAGGTCAATATCTTTCCAGGCGGCTCTCATCACATCACTGAGCATGGTAGGGGTACTAGTGTCTGGCTATTTATGCTTAGTGTGGGACTGCTCTACTGGGCAATCTTTACTCCAGAGCACCCTATGGAGTTGGCTTAGGCTTTGTCAGAACTGCATCACAACCCTGAGGCACACCTGGCCCAATCTTACTTCCTTCCCTCTTTCCTCTCACAGGTGTCAGAGCTGCTGAGTGGTCTGAAGACTTTTACTATTCAATCTATTTCATCTCACTTTACCTTTCATGAGCATTGTTACAAAATAATTCACTTAATTCTGAACAGACACAAGGAGGGAATCTATGACTGACTCGATATAGACTTCATCTAGCTACCTATTGTGGTAAAACTTGTTTCAGTGACCACCTCCCCAATGCTTGTGAGCTCAATTACCTCAAACTGGCTTCTTTAACTACCTCTTACCTCAAAGAACCAAGATGAGAGGCATAAGGATCTGGCTTCCTCAGCAGTCCTCAGGTGACACCACCAAGACATAGGGGATGAATTCCCCATTGTGTGAACATTGACTATTCAGGGAGCAGGAGCCAGGAAGGAATAAGCAAAACAAAACAAAACAAAACAAACAAACAAACAAACAAATCCTTATCCCTTTTTTCTGGACTGTTTGGAAACTCAGTGGTCCCGCACACCTTTCTAAAGCCATCCAAGGGGCCTGGGCAATCAGTGGACCATGCTACAAAGCTCTGGCCAGTTTAGTATTATACTCCCTTATATGTTCTCTTTCTCCTTTAGTGCCTTTTTCTGTACCTCTGCTCTTCCTAATAAAATGTTAGCAATAAAGTTTTGACTTAGTCTGTCCAGGGAAATTGGGCTGAGACAGGTATCATCAAATAGTTGCTATTATTATTATTATTCTACCTACCTGAGACTCTACAAATTACTACTCTTTTCAAACCATCTTTCTATGCAGCCCAGCATAACCTCTATGTGTTATAAAAGAGAAAAACATAATATTTTAGAGACATGCTAGCAATTCTAGCAGAGAAGGATTCAAAGATATCTGCTACTGACTATGTGTTTGTATAATTGATTCTCAATCATTTATAGGATATTGTAGGCATAGGATATTGTACTGTAGTTTATAATATGTGTAAGTAGATTTTGATAGTCATTTTATTGATAGATTTTCTATTTCTATTCCCTCCACATGTACATATTGAGAATAGACAGTCTTCAGTGCCCTAGTGCAGAGTTTGAACATTTTCTGTGGACATTTGGGATCACGGGAGGTTGTAGAGTAATGAAGTGACATGATCAGAGTACAGCTTTATGGAGATTTGTCTGGAGGTATATGGGACTCAAAAGGGAAGAGAGGATGCCACATGCAAAAGACTTTGGACAGCTGGACATTAGCAGTATAACATATTCCTGTAGAGATGGGGAGGATCTCAAATAATTCTCTAACTTGGAGGTAAGTAAGAGGAGGAAAGCTGGAAGAATTTAGTGAGTGTAGCCCAAAGAGTCATTGTAATTGTACAAATCTCCATACTTCATTCCTTATTGGTGAGTTGAAGACAACTGTGTATTTATTTGAACATTTATTAAACACCTGCCATGAGACCATGCAAACAATTTTATATGTATAATTACATTTAGCCCTCTTAATAATCTGTAAAGTGTACATTCTTACTCACTTTAGATGAGAAAGGTCATACTCAACGTGTTAAGTGCTTAACGTTGCAGACCTCCTATTTGTCCAAGACAGAACATAAGCCAGAGTTTTCTGACTCTAAAGCCTGTGCTGTCTATCTCACACCACACCACCTGTCACGTACACTGTCCTGCATGGTTCAAGACCCCGTAAATGATAGAGACACTAGAGGGCCATACGAAGCAGTTTGTAATCAAGATCAAAGGAGGCTAAAGATTTTCTTCTACCTTCTCTTTTTTTCTTACAGATATTAGTAACGTCTACCTTTGACATGTCCAAAATAGGTTATTATCTAGAGCCTCTATGAAGACTGACAGTATATTGATGGCATCATTTTCATGTTTTAGAACTAAGATATCTGAGCAACCCTGGTCTAAAACATAAGAAGAAAATATTGCAGCCACAATATATAGTTTCCAGATATAAATCTAATCCCTTATCATGTCATATTTGCTATCTTCTACCTTGGCAATTTTTTGCAGTAAGTTTATAGAAGAGCCTTAGCCACTTCTCTTTCTGCAGCACATAGCTGTTGCTGTGTATGGCACTCAGGCTGTCTTTAGCTATCATGTGACTCTGTTGAACTTAGGAATTATTCTAAGGATGAGTGAAATTGTTTATAAGCCTGCCAGTGCAGCTGCAAGGGAGTTAAAGCAATTTCCTACAGCATTATACTAAATGCTGTCTTTACTAAAGTAAGCAAAGAGTTAATAGAATTAAACTGGGTTCTTTATTCTGTCAGAAAATTATCATAATTCTATAAAATAACCTATTCAGGCTGATACTAGCATGTTATTCCACAATGTGCAGGAGCTCATACTTTCAAAAGAGTGAGAAGGAAATGCTTCTTGGAGAAGGAGCCAAATTCTCTGAACTTTTGCTGGAATTCATTACAAGCTTTCCTCTCATTCTTGGCTCTAACAATTTGCAACATTACTATTTAATCACATTGCAGATTCATCTTACTCTAAGTAAGTAAACCATAAAGATAAGTTGCAAAAGTAATTAGAGATGATTCCTTATTTTGCATGAATATTCGCTACACAATGACTTTAAAGAGTTTATTGAAAGTAGAATTTTCTTTGCAAAGACATCTGCTTTGATATATACTTCTGGGAATACTAGTCATCCTTGACATACCAATGATATATGAATATGAATTGATGTCCGTAGCTTCAAGAGCCACTAGTACCAAACTAGGCAGGAGTCCTGCTCACTCCTGTCTCTGATGCTGGATTCCATAATGAATATTTGTCATCCCTACTAACTATTATCCCCTTATAGAACTCAGTTGTCTCTCTGTGTGTATACGTGCTTGTAAAGAGAGTCTGTCTTTCTGCCTTACTAGAATGTAAGCTCTATTAGTGTAGGGTCTATGAATGGTTTTGCTGATCATGGTATGCCCTGGAGCAGTGGTCCCCAACCTTTTTAGCACCAGGGATTGGTGCTCCTATGAGACCCTAATGCCTGATGATCTGAGGTGGAGCTGAGGTGGTGATGCTACTGCTGGGGAGTGGCTACACTTTCTCGCCCGCTGCTCACCTGCTCTGCGGCCCGGTTCCTGACAGGTACCAGTCCGTGGCCCTGGGATTGGGGACCTCCGCCCTAGAGGTTAGTTAGTTCAATAGTGGCACATGCAAGATATTCAGTAGAGATCTGTTAAATTCATTAGTTTGTTTAAGTAATTTGGTCATTCTTTAATTTATCTAACATGTATTGAATGCCTTCTATAAGATAGTCACTGGTCTAGGCGTTGGAGTTAAATGAGATCTTAAATATGTGTACATTTGTAAGTATAGATTTTCTACAGCTCCAGATCCAGGTGCCTCTGAAGAATCTGTAACATTAATCTCAAAGGATCCAATATAGAAATATCTGGTAGTTCAAGTCACCAATGGTGCTGTGATCACTATTATTCTATGGGTAAGGGAACCTTTTTTTTCTGGTGCCCGCGTGGATAGTCTTTGGATTAGAAGGTTAAATGTATTACTAGAATCTAATTTTAAAATACAAATTAGTCTTATTTAGAAATAACATTTAAAATTGCACTTAAATATTTTCAGTTTAATAGTAGCAGGTTAAGTTAGCAAAGTATGATTCTCCAAAGAGAGTCCAGGTATGACACTAGAAGACTAGAAAGAGACACAGAAGCCAGAGGTGGGGTGCACAACCTGTGAAAGAGGTTTGAGGGAATCTGGACAGAGCATCCAGAGTATGCACTATACCAGGGCTCTTGGTTTTATCACAGACATGGTATGGCAGGGGGTGAGGAGAAAATAGACTTATTTCTATTCTTAAGATAGGGGCCAAGAGAAGTTTAATTTACTTCTTAAATGGTACATATTTTTATTCTGATACCCAAAGACATATTTGCTAGACTCAACTGCTAGAACTCAACTGATTCATAAAATAGAGGCTGTTTTTCTACTTTGTAAAGTGAGGCTCACCTGTAACAGGTTTTTTTGTTGTTGTTGTTTGTTTGATTGTTTGTTTTGTTTTTTATAACTAGGATAGTAAGAGCTCCTTTCTTTCTTCCTCAGTATACCCACCTAGAGTTAGGACTTCATTGCCTAACGGTGATACATAGAACTAGATTTTCTCTTCTTTACCTCATTCTAATGGTGTTTGGTGAAATTTACCTTTGAATGGCAGGATCAAAACAACTGAACACCTTGATTCAGTAAAAAATTCAGGCAGAGGATAGTTTGGTATAGACAGATAAGCCCTTGTCATGCAATGTATATATTCTATGAGAGCAGGGACACAATAGCAGAAGTGTAAATCTGTAAACACCAGTGTATAAGCATTCATCAGAGCAGAAGCCACTATGGTGACAATTAGTGGTAAACAAACTGTGTTTAACTGGAAAAAGAGCATGCAATTTAGTATTTATAAGATAAAAGCAATTCTTCCCTGTTAAACTAAAGAATATTGTCAAATATGGAATTCCTTTGAAGTTTTCACCAGGTTTATTAATGTGGTCAACACACCTGCCTGCTCTATTTATTAGATACCTTGTCACTAGATATTATGTATGAGAGAAAAAAAAATGGAAGGCTCAGTCTGTGTCCCTAAGAAACCCACAGTATAGGTGAGGACACTCATGTACAGCATGGACCTGCAAAAATAATAGCCCTCAATTGTTTGGTGGATCCCAGCTCTGTGCCAGGCATTGTACTAGATATTTTGTTTCTCTGATCTAATTTCATCATTACCTCAACACTGCAAAGTAGGAAATATTGTTCTCATTTTTAAAATGGGGAAACGGGGGCTCAGAGAGACAAAATAATTTGGTTACAATAAAACAACTTGTTAGCGTTTGATTAGGATTCAAATCTGAACAAAGATTATTTTTACTAAACTAAGTTGCTTATTAAGAATAGTGTCAAAAAGTTTAAAATCCAGATTGATCTGAGACTGGAACAAGCATGCAAAGACTGTCAGAAATGCCTTTTTAAAAAGCTGCATCTGAGGCAAAAGATCAATGAAGAACACTGTTTTGAGTAGGACCAACATTACAGTATTGATGAGTAATATGGAGAAGCAGACACCTTCAACTTTTGTTTTTTGTCTTCTCTGTCAAGTAGAATAATCTTCAAACCATAGGAAAGTAAAACAAAATTGGTTATAAGGGAATTTAAATTTATATGGGTGAAGATATTATGAGATAGCACCTAATAGATTTTAGTGAGCTCAGGTGTCCTACTAGAAGAAGCATGCCCTCAGATAGATCAATACACCTGTTATATTTTCTCATCGCACCCTGTCTAACTGTTTGTTATGATTTGTAAGTATATATTTATTTGTGTAGTTATGCCAGTGATTACTTTTCTGTCTAGACTCTAAGCTCTATGTTGTGCTCCCTGTGCTATTTCTCTAGTGGCTAGTTCAGTGTTTGGGGCATAGTTGGGACTCAGCACACATTCAGTGAATGAAGGATTTCACTGAATCTCTGTAGGTTACCTCTGAGGAATCAGTGGGAACTGAAGAGGATGATGACACTCTGATTTTTAAAGGGACGTTGATGACAAACAGGGACACTTTCAATAAGAAGTGACAAGCTGGTATCGTACAGGACAAATAAAAACTGGCAAGAATCTCTTGACTGGTCCAGAAAAAGTTATTGAACCTCAATACTTTTAGGAGATATACATTTTATAGTTTAACATAGTTTTCACTTCCCTTTCCCTTTGTTGTATTCCCCAATTTTATTTCCTGGTTAATTCTTGGAAGCATTTGTGGTTTAGAGTCCAACAGATTGTTGACATTGACCCGTGCAAAGTTCTAGAATACATCATTGCAAAGATGGATTTAAAAAAAAAAAAAAACAAATTGGGAAGAAAAGAATGATTTCTAAGACACAGGGCAAATAATTTCCAACTAACTCCTTTCTTTGACAGAATTTAACAGAAAAATGTGGTAAATTGAGTAATGGAAAACTAGAGTTCTGTCAGCTGTGTAACCTATTCAACGTGTTTATCAGTGCTGGAACTCATGAACCATGTTTAAATTGAATTTTCTACTATCTTTCTAAATAATATTCCTATATGGCCATTTTTTAAAAAAATATTATTTTAGTTAGTATTTTCAGACTTTCTATTTTTGTAGTTGAGATTCTAGTACTCTTAACAGAATCAGGATAACATTCATAATCTAGCATATTAAGTGATTTGGGTGTGGTGTTTCTTAAAACAGTGTGAAAATAGAAGTTATGCTCCCACAAAAAAAAGATGTTGTTAAAAAATAAAACAACTCTCCTACATAAAATATGGACATGTTTAAAAATTTCTTTACATTATCATGATCATTTCCACTCCTACTCAGTTTTCCCTATTCAATCTGTTTAAGGGTAGTTAGAGCATATTAGATCTCAGAGCAAAAGAGTATTAATTTCCTCATCTTTTGACACATTACTATAAAAATAGTACACAGAAGATAAGACACTAATGATCTGATCAGTGTGTACAGTTCTACCTCTATCTTAGGGTAAATTTGATGATGATTCTATTACTTTATACAAAGACTTTGACAATGAACTGGTCTATGTGATCTTGAGAAAATCATCTCTCTCAGCCTTTTCCTCCTTGAGAAAAATGGAGTTAATAATGCCTACCTTAAAGTGTTGTTGCAAGGATTATATGAAATTATTCATAACAACTGCCCTACTCTGAATCCTTACTATGTGCCAGCACTGTTGCTAAGCTCATCAGATATATTATTTTATGTCTAACCCAGAGTTAATCAGATATTAGTTGGGTAGTTTGCTGCCTCTCAAGTTTCAGGAAAAATCAAATCCGTAAATCTAAAATTCTTCTAAGATTTTTGCTCATTTTTAAGGAGTTCATTTTCTAAGGGTTAACTCAGCCTATTGAATCTTTCTTCATCTAATGCAAACTATGTTTGAAAGAACAATTTCTTCTTCAGTTTCTTTGTCAGAGATTACTTAACACCAATCGTTTGTGAGTTTAGGATATGGTATTGATGGTTT
>NW_006430735.1:3596214-3596804 GCF_000325575.1 Pteropus alecto
TACATAATGTGGCACAAAATTTTACCTTTTTCCTCACTACTACCCATCTTTCCCCTGCCCCTTTCTTTTTACTTTCTTCTTAGATTTCCCTGAGAACTTCGAATTGGTTGTCTACTATTATACAAAACTAGTTTTCCTATTTTAAAGTTTGGCTCTCTGATATCCAGGTCCTTGAGATCCTACTTCCTACATCATCATTTCCTAAAGTAGTTTTCCTTTTTTTTTAAAAAAAAATCCTATATTTATCAATGTATTACATTCAATAGTTAAAAATTAAATAGGATTAAGGATGTATTTTGAATAAAATATGGTCTACTGTCCCATTCTTTCTCATTCTCAAGTCCTGTTCTCCTAATATATATCTAGTCACCATTTTTACAGTTTTCTTCTTTAAGTTTCCAGTATTTTTATAAATGTTTATACTTGTATTGCTCTTTCTTAATTTAACAATCTCAGTACTTTTAGACTTCCTGCTTTAGTAGTTCAAGATGTGTCACTCAATATACACCCCCCTCTGAGCATACACGTGTTCCCTCATACTGTTCTCTCATTAAAGTTTATCATATTTCCAAAGTACTCACTAGTCAGTT
>NW_006430735.1:3596855-3598047 GCF_000325575.1 Pteropus alecto
TATATTATGTTTCTTTTTTTCCAAATTTATTTTATTGTTTTACTATATTTACTATTCTGTTTATATTTCTCAATTTTCCCTTTTTTCCAAAGGCTCCAATAAATATATCAAACACTAATATTTTTTTTCAAATGTTAAAATATAAGTGATAACAAATGGATTCATTAAAAAATTTTTTTTTTGCCACTTGAAGCCTCTCTCCCATCCCTCCATCACTCTTCTTCAGTCCTAGCTGGTTACACTTTGGGTCTCGTGAACAAATGTCATACTGGAACTTCCTTCAGTCTTCTTCAGTGTTTGATCTGATATCTGGGATGGTATGTAATCCTCTTTCTCAGTTTATTTTCTTATTTTGCTGAAACTCCTATTCCACTACCTCTCTAAGAAAGGGTGCATGGCAATTTATTTGAATCTTTGCATGTCTGAAAATATCTTTATTCTCTTACATTTATTGATAATTTGACTCGAATAATATATACATCTGTTATTTGATTGGAATAATGGCCATTGTGTATCTTTCAAACATCTTCTCTATATTTTTAGGATTTTCGCAACTTGTAAATTGTGTCTTTCTAAGGTGTAATCCAGACTATTCTTTACACCAACCTCCTTTGCCGCTATGGTGCAGTTATGTGACTTTAGTCTATCAAGCGCACCAGTAAAAGATTTTCATTTAGAAGCAAGTAGCTTGGATTTTGTAGGAGTTTACCACTTTTCTGGTGAAGGTTCAGAGGCATGTGGTTTTCAGGGGCAATAATATCATCAGTGCTGGAGGCAGGAGTAATTGCAGTGAATTCTAGTGTGTGGTTGATAGATAAAATAAAAGTGTCCCATCAGGGTGGTTCTGTAGCATGGTTTTGGGCCTTGGTACTGAAATCCTGATTTCAAGGCTTATTTCTCTAGCCTTCCCAATGATTCAGTGAGTTATCTGCTATCCTTTAAAAAGCTTTTTTTTTGGTCTTGGCCCACAGAGTGCAGTCTCTTGTTTGCAACTAAGAATGAAGCAGTTAATATGGAATTCTAGACTAAGAATAATTTTGCATCAGAAGTTGAGAGGTTGAGCTTCTCTATCATTGAATATCTACTGTTGCTGATGTCATGTGATGCCTATTATTTTCTAAGGGCCTGTGTGTGTTATAAGCTTTCAGAATCTTCTCTTACCTCTTGATTAAATTTCTAATGATGTTTTATT
>NW_006430735.1:3598071-3612002 GCF_000325575.1 Pteropus alecto
CCTGAGCACTCTCATTCTGCAATATTATTTATTTTAGTTCAAGGAAACCTATTATTATTACTTTGATAATTTCTATATTCAGATTTTCTGGAATTCCTATTATATGTTGGAAAGCAGGGTGGAATTCTCTCCTTTTGTTGTTGTTATGTCTTTCCTATAATCTATACTGTTTTACATTTTAGTCTACTTTCCTGGACTTCTCAGCATGAACTTCCACCCCTTCTTCTGATTTAAAAAAAAACAGTTATAGTGTCTTTAATTTTCAGGTGCTCTTTTATTTTAAACTCTAGGACAGTTCCTTTTTTATTGCATTGTTTTCTCATTTTATAGAAAGAATGACCTCTTTGAACATCTTTTATGTTATGTTGATATTCTTCATTGCTTTTTATTTATTTATTTATTTTTTTGGTTTCTGTTTTGATCTTTCACTTTAGAGACTTTCTCAAATGTTTGGTGACTTTGCCTTTTCATTTATATTTAAACATTTATTGCTAAAATTCCAATCAGAAGTCCTTTTGAAGGGTAGAGGGACTTGTCATCTGATGACCTTCACTATAGAGACAGCTATTTTATTGAGAGTCACCCAAACGTCAGTATGTAGAACTGTTTAGCTACACTAAACAAAAACCCTCTAGTTTTCTCCTGACGGGGATGGAGTTCTGAGAACTTATACATAACTCCCAGCTTGTCAGTACCATGAACCACTTCCTTTTTCATGTGTGTGTTCACACATTAGGAGATTTAACGACTTCAGTTCTCCAGAGGAAAAGCATATTCCATTTCTCACAGTGATTGAGAATAAGTTTGCCTGGCTACACAAGTTAAGAAAGGGGATCTGGGTGGGAAAGTTTCCAGGTCTGCACTTACTCTAAGTGTAGATCTTGAACCTTTTCCGTGTTCACTACAACTTGTCTCTGTTTTTGTATTGCTGATTGATTCAAAGACTGAGCTTCCTTTTTGCCCCCCACCTCCCAACATGGATGTGGACTTTAACTTCCTGTATTCTGATATGTCAGCTACTACTCCTCTGTCTATTTTTCATCTCTCAAATATTCGTTGAAATAATTTCTCTCACTGTTGCTGCCTCTCTCATTCTCTGTGTTATGGGTTATTAACATGTTAATTTTTCAGTAGTCATTTTGGTGTAATTTTTAGAGGATGAAAGGTTAAAACGTGTGACAATCAGATAGTCTCAGTTTTTCCAAATGATAGCAAAAGTTTCAATGAGGAATTCTAGTGTCAGCTATTAAAGTAATAAACTGATTAACTTATCACCATGAAGGAATTATATTGTCTCTTTAACACTTGGTAGAATGAGATTCAGAGGATTTAATTAACTTGTCCAGAGTATTGTCTACTTAGTTGGTAGACCCATATTTAAATCCAGACCAGTCTGATTCTGAAGACCGTGTTATAACTATTAAACATTGCTTAGTACACCGAATAATTGACACATCCCAAGTGCTCAATGATGATAGTTATTGACAATGTGAACCCACAAGTATAGTGTTCCATGTTTTAGATAGAAGCTATTTCTAGAGTGAGTGGAGTAATAGGATCATCCTTATATACAGTATCTGGAATAATTTTGACCTGACAACAGTAGGTAACATAATTAACATTTAAATAGATAGATAGATAGATAGATAGATAGATAGATAGATAGATAGATAAGTAGAATAATGTCTCCCTTCCTAAAGATGTCTACTTTCCAGTTTCTAAAAACTGAATATGTTAGATTATGTGGCAAAAGGAATTAAGATTACAGATGTAATTAAAATTGCTAATGAGCTGACCTTGAGCTATCTGGATGGGCCCAATGTAATCATAAGGATACTTACAAGTGGAGAGGGAGACCAAAGAGAGGATTGGAAGGATGTCAGCATGAGCAGGACTCAGCTTAATGATGCTGGCTTTGGAAATGGAGGAATGGGCCATGAGCCAAGGAATGTAGGTAGTCTCCAAAAGCTGGAAAAGGCAAGGGAACTATTTCTCCCTTAGAATTTTCAGAAGTGCAGCTCTGCCAATACTTTGATTTTAGCTTTGAGAGACTCATTTTAGATTTCTGATCTCCAGAATTATAAGATAAAACATTTTTGTTTGTTTTAAGCTACTAAATGTATGGTAATTTCTTACAGCAGCAATAAGAAACAACTACATTTATTAAATAAAAGAAATATGTGCATGTGTGCACATGCATGCATACGTGTGCCCATTCGTATGTAACTTACCAGAAGAAAATGGTGGTAAATGCTTACTTGGAAGGATTGAGCAGAGGGACATGATGTGGCTAAATAGTAACCCCAGAGATGGAAGGTGTCTTGGAGAGGAAGGAATAGTTGGTTCTGCAGAGGTACTACTCAATAGTCAGGGTGGGATGAAGTCCATTTCATCTTGGACACAGGATAGTAACTCTTCTTGTTCCAATGAGTCTAAAATGCCTTTTATTTTGTTATAGTATACTCTATATAGTATAGTATATAGAGTGTAGACTCTGTCATAGGCCACTCAGGTTTGGGAGAACTGATAAATGGAGGGAAGAAGCAGAAGCCAATCCTAGTGAAAGGGAGTTAGGAGGTGGTGCCATTTTCTTCGTAGTTAAAGGAACAAACCTCCACAGTATCACCTAGTAAACCTGATTCTTAAAATAGGCTCTTATCTATTCCAGGAATTGGACCTGGAAGTCAAGTGGGAGGCCATATCAGACAACCTCAGGAGGCAAGTGAGGCAGGGAAGAGAAGGAAACCAGTACCTTACTGAGATTACTACAATGACAAAGCAGGGTTTAGTCTTTCTGAGGACCTCTCAGAGTCTGCAGGACACACCTCCACCTTATCCCCATGAGGAGTAGAGGGGCTGTGATATTTATTCACCAACTTCACTATGTCAGTGGTTGAGGGCTGCTTGAGGGATGCCACTTTTCTGTCACCTTATGCATGTAGGAACATTCTCTGGCAAGTAGATAAAGCCCTTGATGAAGAGCTGCACATGCTTGAAGTAAGTAGTGGGAATAGTGGATGCCAGGGATTTATGTTCTGCTATCCTATCAGTCATGGCAGAGACAGTATGACATGTATGGCACAAGAATCTATGAGATACCTGTATCAGCTAGATTGTATCAGCTAGATCTAGAAGAAGAAAAATCAGACTGGTAACAATGGAAGCAATTTTTCTTGGCCTCGCTGATTAATAGCCATTAATATCCTGGAGAAGAGGAATTAGGAATTGATGTAAGAAACTATTTATGTTGACATTGCAAAGCATGTCCATGTTAAGTATATAGGAATCTAGATGCAGAGATATAGATATGTGGACTCAAACCTGAGTACTACAGCCCATCTGTGGGTGCCTGAAAGAGACAAATAAGATAAATAGCATCAAGTGTGCATTCCAGCAAGGTTTATTGTGTTACATTTATGTCCCAACATTATATTTTGCTTTTCTGAAAACACAAAGTCAAAGCCCCAAGTATGCAAATTACAGGTGCACAATATGTGGTTGAGAATGCAGGTCAAGGAATTGGTTGTATGCTTCTTCCTTCCCTTAAGGTAGAACAGTTGGGAGTATCATCTTCATGTACTAAGAACTACCATTTAAAGTAATAGCAGTCTCAGACTCTATACCAGTTCACAGCAGGCTTAGTTAGCCATGGCAGATGTAATGACTTAGAAAAGAACAATGTAAAAATAAGTCAAAAAACAAAACCCTTCTATTTGGAGACTGCAGTCAATGGTTATTAAGATTTGGCAAAACACAGATGAAAAACTGTTCCATTTTTTTCATGTCGTCTGATCTCTTAAGAAAGAAGCATTAAAAAGAAAAAAAAAAAAAACAGGAGCGCTAGCTTTGGAACCAAATGAGGGCTTAAATGCTCATATTCTAATGCTTATTAGCTTTGAACTTAACCAAGTTGTTTGAGTCTCAATTCTTTCACATGTCAAATTAATATATAAAGCCTCTTTATTGTAGATTTTTAATTGAATGTTCATCCTCATTTCTCCTATGCAGTCCTGAGATTTCTCAGAGTAGAAGGGGTATTTGCTTCTTTGTGATTAAGTTCAAGATTGTTTACTGATGCTCTTTTGAGTTCTTTTGAGTGTACTAGCTACTGATGATACCAGAAAGAATGGAACATAGGTTCTGTCTTGGAGGAATTCTAAAGATGGTGGAAGTATAGATAATAAATCATCTCAGTACATTTTATTATGGACTATAGTAGAAATATACACAGAATATTAAAGGAACTCAGATAATGGGGTAATTGATCCCACTAGAGAAATAGAAGGGAAAAGAGGCCAAAGAAGGGAAGTCATATTTGAGCTATGCTTTGACAAATAAGTAAGGTTCTTTATTTTAAAAGGAAAGAGAGAGAGAATGCTGCAGGCAGAAGAACCATCTAAAGAATTATGTTTCAAGTGCCTATATATACGGTGACCTGAACAACCTATCGGGCAAAGGGTTGTTAGGCGTTTGGGAAGTTTACCTCCATAAACTACACCCTGAATCATTGTGTAGAGAAAGCCAACACTTGGTTTTGATAATTGTTATAGAGATGGATTGAATGATCTTTTTGTTGAATACCATTTTGAATTTATGTGACTTATACAGAAGGGTGCCCCAACTCAGAGGCCCAACTTCAAACAAATTTAACCATCTTAGAATTAGCTATACAATAGAAAATAGTGAAAAACTTATAGAAAGCCTCTGAGTGAGGATAAAACTATTACAGATTTTATAGGCTTAATTTTAAATTTATGTTCAGATTATATAAAATATACCAGTGAATTATCAATATATAAGAATTTAGAATAAAAAATAAAAGTTGATATTTTTGGTTGAGTATGGCACACACATTTTAACCCACATTACTGCCTAAAATTCCAATAAAAGGACAATAAGGTGATTTTTTAAAAAGGTTATAAATCTGCAAAGGCAAGGAAAACAATAGGTGTGACATAGTAGATGGATGAAAGCTGTAACCAGAAGACTGAAGGAAGTTTAACCTTAACTGGATAGGGAATAAAGACCATTAGCAAAGCAGTTTGGACCACGTGGAAGCATGAGGCATTTGAAACAAGGAGTGCTAGTGTGATTGAAAAGCAGAAGGATTACTATTAGAAATACTGTTTAAGAATTCGACTCCCAGATTTCCTTCTTCAGCCTACACTGTCAGGTTCCCACTGTTCCTTTCCCCTGAATAAAGGTGGGTGGATTATCTGGAGAGGCAGAGTCAATGAGATTCTGAGTTTAGGACATGAAGTGTGGAAATTTTAGAGTTGGGGGAGGAAGGTGTGAATGTGTAATAGGAAGAGGATCAGAGAACTGCTGATTTTTTTTTTAGAGCCTTGTAGAATTGCTTGATTATTTTAACAACACAAATAACTTTCTAAAAAAATATTAAAAAGTCCTCCTCACTGTGGGACTTGGTTAAGACATTTTCTCAGACCCTCTCATGAATTCGTTTCATTGTGGATACATATAGATATTACAGTGTAATTTATATTCAAGTGTTACTTTAATATAGAAGAATTTGTATGTTAAAAAGGACATACATGAAACAAAATTTTTTCTCCTTATCATTTTATTTTTTTTTCACCAAAATATCAAAATAACCAAAATTAAATTTATTACAGTGTTCTGATTTCAGGCATCAGGAGTCTTAGACCAGAACCAGTCATTTTAAAGGTTTCATCCTATTCTGTTTCAACCTCCTGCTAATAACTCCATGACTTATGCTTGGGTTTTTTGTCAGATGTTAATAAAATTTTCATCTTGTTCAATCAGACACATACCCACATTGGTTCAGTGCCTGCACTGAGCTGAGCAGTGAACATATTCTCCTTTGCAAACAGTGGTATCTTAATCTTGGTACCTCCGAGGTCTCATATAAAGCTTTTTTTGTTTCCAAAGTGTTCCCTATTCCTAAGATGAACTTGTCATATTGAATGTATGACAAAAAAAAGTCCAAAATTTTTACTTCCAAATGAATTTTTTCCCCCAAAGTATTCACTTTAGAAAATTAGATACTATATAGCTCATCATGTTGTTTTCGAATTCTTACTTTGAATTTCCTTTGAAACCTGATGCATGGTTTATCCTTGTCCTGAGAATAGACCAGGATCATTTGAAATGAAGTCCAGTGAATAAGTTAATAAGAAAGTCAGTAAGTTCCATTTTGGGAAATAAAATCGAGGAGGCACCAAATAGAAATACTACTGAGTTTGTGTGTGACAGCTGAACAGTTCTTACAGCTGCACATTGTTTCTGTAGATGTCTATTTCAAAAGAGATTTTCTGTTGGATATATAGGTGTTAACAGATAAAATAGCTCAGAGCTAAACACTCGCACAACTTATACTTACCGGTCAGATGTATTTTGATTTATTGTTTTTATTCTTTCTTTGTATGTGTTGCTGCATCTATAGCAGCTTCATTTATCTTAATTTGTCAACTCCTCTGAGGTCATTATTCTATAAACTTAGCCAAGTATCATAATCAGGTAATTAAAATACTTTTTTTGTAGATGATAAATTTAATAATGGAGATAACGTACATACATTCAGGGACTGCTGGAGTTTGCACAGAGTGTAAAGCAAAAACAGCACATCTTCAGAGTGTGGACAGGAACACAGTTAGAGTCCTGAAGATGTGACCCCAATGATGGGGATGGTTAGAGAGTAGGTTCATTGAAGAAGGATTCCTAAAATTATGGGATGTGAGCCTTTTACAGTGTTTAGTCAAATTCCCTCATTTTACGGAGGTTTAAACCAGGAACTGATTTTCCTAATACGAATGGAAGACCAGGACTCAATGAATATTCCAGGAATTGGGGCTTGGTGGTTACAGCCTTTATTTCTTTATGGTCTCCCTTCCAAGCTTCAAGCTACTTTTGAAGTTAGCAGTTTGTCTTTAATGCTTTCTTGCCTAAAATTTCATTCCCCTTCTTTTTTCTCCAAGCATCTGTGCTAAAAATTTCCCCTCACATTTCTTCCCATTCAACTTGAAGTTATTATATATAAAAGAGGGAAGGTTACGAAAACTTCTGATCTAAGCTGTTATAGACCTGCTATGAGATGAGAAAATGCTAAGAGAGATTTGCCTTCAAACTTTTAACAGCAGAAACCACTGTCAGTGAAATTTCCAGCAATTTTATTTATTTATTTATTTATTTTTTGAGAGGTTTTCCCAGCAGCCTCTCGGTAATAGAACACTGCTAAAAATATTAAAAGGTAAATAATCTGATCATTTCCCCCTCTACTGTCTGAGGATTTATTATGCTCCTTGGATCATTATTCCTTATTGTCTGATTATAATAATGGATGGAGAAGACAATTGAAGGAAGCTGAGCAAACAGATTAATTTACATTCTGGGTCTACACCTAGACTTGGAAGAAAAGTTCCAGAAGGCAAGATGAGGGCAGTGAAAGGGAAGAAAAGGAATAGTGAAACTATGAAAGTTTGGAGGAATTTTGAGCCTGAGTGAGAAGTTTTAACAGCGCTTCCTATATGAGAATTCAGGGAGAGGCAGATATGGGGAGAGGGGATTTTAAGAAATTTTTTGTGTGAGTCATTAGATACAGTTCTTCCTTTTTTGCCTCTCCAAGAGACTTTATTATAGGCATATTGCTTTTCAAGTCTTTAAAGAGTTGGATTTTTGTTTCATTGGGTATATCACCATACAAAAATGGGCCTCAAAGTTGGAATAAGGAAGGCTAGTTTCATTTGGAAAATAACTATTTTTGATGCCTTCCCTCTTTTCCACAATGCCTAGCCCAATTTTTCAGAGTCTGCAGGAACCAAAAGTATGAGATAGGAATATAGGAGGGATTGGTGACTAACCTACTAAGTGCTTTTAATGCCTTCTCTATTTTCAAAATTTTATAATGATTAACTATGGCAAATGAAATCTATAGCAACATGGGTTTGAACTGCATGTATCTACCTCTACATGGATTATCTTCAATAAATACTGTAAATGTATTTACTCTTATGATTTTCTTAATATTTTCTCTAGGTTAATTTATTTTAGGAATGCAGTATATAATACATGTAACATACAAAGTGTATGTTAATCAATGTTTACAATATTGATAAGGCTTCCAGTTAACAGTAAGCCATTAGTTAAGTGTTGGGGGATGAGAATTGTATGTGGATTTTTGAGTGCACGGGGTGTCAGCACCTTTAACCCTGGCATTGTTACTAGGGTCAACTGTATAGACTTGTTCGCCAGTTAATAAGTCTAGTTCATGACTTATGAGATTAAATTTTCCACTTTCAAGACACTGTCATTATTAGTTTCTCCCATAATCTGGATACTTTACCGTGACATATATAGGTGAAGGCAAGTCCTAAATGAACTTATTATACAATTTTATGAAGTATTTTGGGCAGCATTGCAGATATATAAAGAATACTTTTCACTATTCTTGTCATCCATTTTCCCACCATAACTGTATTATCTCCTGATCTGGAATGTGAAACTAATCTAAATGACTGTTTGTTTCATTGCAGCCTCTTTTTTCTACCACAACACAAACAGAAGTGGCAGGATATTAGAGACAAAATGGATAATGCTAAAAAAATTACAGTTTAACTTCTCATTTATCAATGTAATTGAAAGTTACTAAGGGGTGTGTGGTGCCAGTGTTTCTATCAGAGCATGAATAATCTATTTATGCAGCATAATTTATCCTTCTGAGGTTCTAATAAGGACTGTTTAATTCAGGTTTTAATCAAACCTGACAAATCATCGTTGAAGCTGGCAATGGGCTTGTTCACAGGTGCCACTTCCCTGCTAGTTCAACATAGCTTAGATTCATCTCTCTCTCTCTCCACATGTTCCTTTCAGGCTTCACTTATTATAACAACAACAAACAACAAAAATACTCGTTTCCCTCAACACCAAAATGCCAAATGTTTCCGATCTTTTTTTTTTTTTTGAATACTCAGTGCCATTTGCAGCAGCCATTTTTATTATTTTTTTAATATTGGAAATATTGAAGATGAAAAAAATGATTTATTTTTAACAAACAAATCTATTCTGCATTCCTTGCAGTAGGTTCCTGTTCCAAACCCTGCTTTTATCCAGTAATGAACTTGACTCAGACAAGATCCATCTGCTGATGACTGGAAGATGCACCAGCCTAGATGCACTTAGAAGCCCCAGAGCCTGAAAGCTGACATCTCATTTGAAAAACAAACCCAGCCTCTTTCCAGGAGAGGGTACACAGCATATGGGAGATTTATAATGCAAAGAGAAATTGTGGTTTAATGTATGGATTTTGATATTGCAGAAATGAATGTAAGGGCCTATAATCTTCAACACTAACATGTGATAGAGGAAAGAAGTTTAATCAGTTAGCTCCATGCCCCAGAATAGGATCATGGCCTCTAAAAAGAGCAAGGTATATTCTACTCACTTAAGTTTCTTCCTGAAAACAGCTTTATAATTAAATGCAGGCTTTAAGTTTCCAAATCACTTTAACATCTATTATTTCATTTTTCTTCACAATAACCTTTTGAAGCAGGTAATATACATTACAGCATCCCATTTTATAGATGAACAAAATCAGAAAGGGTAATTTTTGGCCCAAAGCCATATAGTTGGTCATTTGACCTCTAATCCAGATATATTGGTTCCAAGATTTGTGTCCCTTCCTCTGCAGTATGGCACCTCATTGTCACTGGGGGACCAGCCTTTGACAGAATTCTTGCTGTGCCTGACATGATATTCACTGTGATCTGGGAAATAAGATTCTTTCAGGCACCTGTAATTCTTCAGAAGATTGTATAAATAAGACAACCCTTAAAGTTTTATTTGCGATTCCAAACCATTTACTGTTTATCAAGACTATCTTTCATTATAGGTTCCATCAAATGCAGACACTTTTTACTTACAGGGGTACTAAGTCCTAACTGTGGGTACCAAACACACTGCTCTAAAATCAGATACTGTTTTTCCCAAGCATTTTGGCAAATTTTCAGCGTCATTCTTTTGTGGAATCTCCTAGAATTATTTAACTGGGAGGAACCTAAGAGAATATACAGATTAACATGGTTATTTAAAGCAAAAGAACTTGAAGATGAGTGAGGTTAAGTATTTTATTTATGGGCAATTAACTAGTCACTACCAATGTCTCTTATTCTTTAGAGCATTTGAGTCAACAATCATTGTCTCTACCAATGCATTTAAAGGATTATTTACCAAAATTCTACTCTAGACATTACTGAGGGTGGTTTTACTCAGAATTGGGGCAGATGCTCTTCTGGATGAACTTGCTCCTTAAGCATTGGAGGAACAAGAATCATAACCAGTGGGGATTAAACCAGGCTATAGCCTCATCTTCTGTATCTGGCCAGTCCTTACATATTTAACAGCATCACCCAGAAAAACTCTGATTGTGTTTTAAAGAAAAGTTGCCTTCATTTTTATCAAGATGACAGGTAGGATCTTAATAACTTGGTTTCTAGCCTGTCAGTGCTGGATGCAGGAGAAAATCTGTGAATAATAAAGTAGAGTTGAAGAGCATATGGAGGAGGTAGTCTGGGCACACTGAGGGCAGACAGCTTCAAAGTTTGGAGCAAAGGTCCCAGTGATTAGCTGACTTTTCCTGATAATATCCCTCATTTCCATGACTTTGGAAGAATGATGAAACCAGGAAGGGATTATGAAGTGTTGAAATCAGAGAAGGCATTCAAAACTGAGTCAAGAGAGTAAGCTAAACACATGATCTTATCTACCTTTTCAGTTTCAAACCCGTCGAAATTGCAGACTGATTTTTTAAACCATAAATGTTTTGGAAATCATGAAAGAAACACCAGCATAGAAAAGAACGCTTTGAAGAATTTCTGAAAAATTAAAAGCAAATGGGACCTGATTTGCAGAAAAACCAGAGTAGAAATAAATTAACCTCAAACTAAAACAGAAAAGAATTGCCAGAAAGGAAATTTTAGAGAAACTACAAGCTTAGAATTAAGTGTACAGATTAGAAATGGGTACTTATGCTATTATCAGGTTGATTAATTGAAGTGTGCCTTATGTAACATTCTTTTCCTAAATTCTCCATGCCTTCTCCCTCACCCCCTTTTATGGAGCTTATAGCTTTAGAATTTGCTCCAGGATGAGGTACTGAAAATGCCTTACAAATTAATAGGCTCTGCATGTAGATGCAATTCTATATCAAATAATGAGGTTGAACAGAGAAGCAAGGTTGACTCTGAAGTCATTCTGTGGATCTTTACAATACTTGAATAACAACACAAAAAAGGTAGCTTCTTATAGGAATAAAATATACCAATGTTCCTCATATCCTCAGAACTTTTTCTTTGACAAACTTGGGAGTACTTAGCTTACCTGATATCACTCACACATGTGCAATAAGAGATTATCAAGCGGCTCACCCCATCCATTTATACAAAACCAATAGTGAGGATCCCCCTCCCCCTCCATGGAATACAGGAAATGAAACAGAATCATAAAGAAAACTCAAGTTGGGTCTTTACATTAACAAATCTAGATCTTCACATATAAATAAGAACAGAAAATGAATCATCAAACATTTGAGATAACAGTACAGGGAGGATGACCATGTGAATAAACAGGATCAACTTAAGTAAAAACAGAGATAATGTTGGAAATAGATTATAACTTCATGCAAACTTAGTTTTTAGTAATTCCAGAGATTGGAGATAATTTTAAATTCATAAACAAGAATAAGAAACTGAAAAATGAGTAATGAGAAAACAAAAGTGATTTATATTAAACAAAAATATACAACAAAAGAATTAAAAGAAGGAGTAAAAATTTGAATGACTATTGCTAAAGAACAAGTTATTAATCTAAAAGTTAAATTTGAAGTTTAAGGCGAAACCAGAAAGGGCGAAGCCAGAAATAATCAAAGAAGCTATAGAAGAAAATTTCCCTGAGTTGTAGAAAGACTCAAGTCTGCAGTTCATAAAAGCTCACCATGTACTAAGCTGGAAAAAATAAAAATAAACTTCTAGACAAATCCTGGTTAAATTTCTGGGCTTTAAAGACAAAGATAAATATTTTGAAAGGGAAGAACAAAAAGTTACTTATTCAACAGATATTGTTGCTTGCCAGTAATCCATTTCCCAACCACTTTTTCTCTTTTCTTTTTTTCTTATTTTTATTTCTTTGCCAGAAGAGCTTTGCTTCTATCAGGTGACTGTTAGGCTCTGTGCCTCTTTGGGGAAGGTAGAATTCTTTTATAAAGAGAGAATTGCGATGCTTTTATTCCCCATGCAAGGAGTGGTTTGGGCATGGAGATGTAATTTAGTCTGGTTCATAGGACATAAAGGAAGTCTGTCCTCAGAGGAAAGGTTTGCCTTCTTGGATAAAGAGAGAAAGAAAAGAAAAATCAGTTTCTCCTCTGCTGTAAGATGTTGTCAAAAGTGCATGTGATTCCTGGAATTATGGTGGCTATGTCTTGGCTATGAGGACATTTAGTCAGTACACTTAAGATAGTGTTAAGAAAATAGGAAAGAATTTGGGGCCTTGCCAACATCGTGAATTAACACACACTGGTATGATCCTTCCGATAGCCTAGACTTTATGGTGAGAAAAAAGGTGGTGTTTTATTTTTATTTAAAAAATTTTTTTTTGTATTGCTTGCATTAAGCATTCTGTAATGTGCAATAGTAGCAGACTACACCTACAAAAAATAAAGAATATGGATGGCATCACAATTCTCATTTACAACCCTAGCTAAGAAGGCATTGAAAAATCACTTCAAAGCAATAAATAATCTCAATATAGAATTCTCTATCTAGTCAAACTATAACCAATTGTGAGGATAAATATTTATTTTTGAACAGGCAGGAATTCAGAATATTCATCCCTCACATGTGATTTATGGAATAAAAAGGTGATTTGGAGACTTGGTCCTACAACATGAAAAATGAATGGAAATAAGAAAAAAGGCATGCATTACAAAAAAAAAAAATAGTGGAAATTAAGTAGCACCCAGAAAAAGTGAAGCATGTTAGAAATAAAATGAAAAAAAAAAACCCCTCATATTAAATATTATCATTTCAAAGATTTACTTTTAAGTGGCAAAGTTTTAATAATATAAGATTGTATTTCTGTCTCTGAGTGTAAAAATATAACAAGTATAAACATTTCACTATCAAAATGATAGTGACAAAACTGATTAAAGTATCGTGTTAATAACAGAAACAGATTATATTAAAAATTAAACATAATCTACTTACATTCTTTTTACAGAAGATACACCAAAAAAAAAAAAAAATGGCAGAGCTATATTCAATACAGTGGGTTAGAACAAAAATTTACCTAGTACATGCTAACAAAAAAGGAAGCTGACATCAGTATGTATGTATGTATTTTTTAAAATTTTAATTAAGTTTATTGGGGTCACATTGGTTAATACAATTATATAATTTTTAGGTGTACATTATCTTTTGACATTTGTATATTTTATTGTGTGTTTACCACCCAAGGTCCAGTTTCCTTCAGCTACCATATATTTGATCCACTTTGCCCACTTCACCCTCTCCCTAAATCCTATATTTGACCCCCTTTACCCCATCTACCTCCTCTCTCCTCCCCCACCCCACTAGTAACCACTACTTTATAGTCCTCTAGTAACTGCTAGTCTATAGTCCATGTTCATGAGACTCTTTTTGTCCTGCTCATTTGTTACTTTTAGGTTTATAACCCACATATAAGTGATATCATGATTTTCAACTTTTTCTGTCTGGCTTATTTCTCTTAGCATGATTATCTCGAGGTCCATTCATGTGGTCGCAAATGGCAGTATTTCATCTTTTCTTATGGCTGGGTAACATTCCATTGTATATAGGTACCACAGTTTCTTTATCCAATCATCTATTGTAGGACACTTTGGTTGCTTCCATGTCCTGGCCACTGTGAATAATGCTGCTATGAAC
>NW_006430735.1:3612709-3615081 GCF_000325575.1 Pteropus alecto
GTCTGTTGTGCTGCCAATACCATGCTGTTTTGATTACCGTCGCTTTGTAGTATAATTTGTAGTCGGGCAGAATGATGCCTCCAGCCTTGTTCTTTTTTCTCAGAATGGCTTTGGCAATTCGGGGTCTTTTGTGCTTCCATACAAATCTGATGATTTTTTGTTCTATTTCTTTAAAAAATGCTGATGGGATTTTGATGGGGATTGTATTAAATCTGTATAATGCTTTAGGTAATATGGTCATTTTAATTATGTTGGTTCTTCTAGTCCAAGAACACGGAATACCTTTCCATTTCTTTGTTTTTTCTTTAATAGGGTCTTATAGTTTTCATCATATAGGTCCTTCACTTGTTTTGTTAAATTTATTTCTAGGTATTTTATTCTTTTTGTTGCAATTGCAAAGGATTGATTTTTTTCCACCTTTTCTTCTGATGCTTCATTATTAGAATATAGGAACACTATGGATTTTTGAACAATGATTTTGTATCCAGAGACTTTACTGTTTATTGTTTCTAGAAGTGTTCTTGTGGAGTCTTTAGGGTTTTCAGTATAGAGAATTATGTCATCCACAAATAGTGACAGTTTGACTGCTTCGTTTGCTATTTGGATGCCTTTTATAACTTTCTCCTGCCTGATTGCACTCGCTAGGACCTCCAATGTTATATTGAATAACAGTGGTGACAGTGGACAGCCTTGCCTTGTTTCTGCTCTTGGAGGGAAGGTTTTTAGTTTTTCACCATTAAGTGTAATGTTGGCTGAGGGTTTGTCATAGATGGCCTTTTTTATGTTAAGGTACTTTTCTTCAATACTGAGTTTGTTAAGTGTTTTGATCATAAATGGATGCTGTATCTTGTCGAAGGCTTTTTCTGCATCTATTGATATGATCTTATGATTCTTATTTTTTAATTTATTTATGTGGTGTATCACATTAATTGATTTGCCTATATCAAACCATCTCTGTGCCTCTGGGATGAAGCTCATTTGTTCGCGGTGTGTAATCTTTTTAATATGTTGCCGTATTTGGTTCGCTAGTATCTTATTTAGGATTTTTGCATCTGTGTTCATGAGAGATCTTGGTCTGACGTTTTCTTTTTTTGTGTTATCCTTACCGGGTTTTGGTATCAGAGTAGTATTGGCCTCATAAAATGTGTTGGGATCTATTGCCTCCTCTTTGAATTTTTGGAAGAGTTTGAGGAGAATAATTATTAAATCTTCTTTGAATGTTAAGAAGAATTCACTGGTGAAGCTATCTGTCCTGGACTTTTACTTTTTAATAGGTTTTTGATGATTATTTCAATTTTCATACTGCTGATAAGTCTATTTAGATTTTCCAGTTCTTTTTGATTCAATCTAGGAAGGTTGTATTTTTCCAAGTACTGGTCCATTTCTTCTAAGTTATTAAATTTGGTGTTATATACTTTTACATAGTATTCTTATATGATCCTTTGTATGTCTGTGATGCCAGTCATTATTTCTCCTCTTTCATCCCTGATTTTCTTTATTTGTGTTTTTTTGTTTTTTTGTTTTTTTTTCTTTAGTAAGTCTAGCCAGGGTTTGCCAATTTTATTAACCTTCTCAAAAGAAAAGCTCTTTGTTGCATTTATTTTTTCTGTCATTTTTTAATTTTTAGTTTCATTCATTTCTGCTCTAATTTGGATTATTTCTTTCCTTCTGCTGACTTTAGGCTTCATTTGTTCTTCCTTTTCTGGTTTTTAAAGATGAAGCATTAGGTTGTTTATTTGGGCTTGTTCTTGTTTCTGGAGATAGGCCTGTAATAATATGAACTTTCCTCTTATGACTGCTGTTGCCATGTCCCAGAAGTTTTGATATGTTGTACTATCATTATCATTCGTTTTTATTTCTTCTCTGACCCAGTTATTCTTCAGTAGTATGTTGTTTAATCTCCATGTATTTGTGGTTATTCCTGATTTACTTCTGCAGTTGATCTCTAGTTTCAAAGCATTATGATCAGAGAATATGGTTGGTACGATTTCAACCCTTTTATATTTATTGAAGCTATCTCTGTGTCCCAGTATGTAGTCAATTATTGAGAATGTTCCATGTGCACTAGAGAAGAATGTATAAGCAGCTGTTTTGGGATGGAAGGCTCTGTAAATATCATTTATGTCCAATTGGTCTAATGTGTCATTTAAGGATGTTATTTCCTTATTGATTTTCTGTTTGGATCATCTGTCCATATCTGACAGTGGAGGATTTAGGTCCCCTATTATGATACAGTTTTGGTCTGTTTCTCCCTTTAGTTCTGTTAGTAATTGTTTTATATATTTCAGGGCTCCCAGATTGGGAGCATAGATATTAAGTGTTATGTTTTCTTGGTGCATGATTCCCTTTACTATTATGAAGTGTCTCTCAGC
>NW_006430735.1:3616738-3628237 GCF_000325575.1 Pteropus alecto
TGTCTTTGATATCACTGATCCTTTCCTCCATTTGGTAGACTCTATTTTGACCAAATAGCTTTTATTTCATTTTCAACTTTTGCAGTGTGTTCTTCATCTCCATTTCTATTTGGTTCTTTTTGAGGGTTTCAGTCTCCTTGTTCTGCTCATCTAATTGTTTTTTCATTTCCTGAAATTGTTGGTTTGAGTCGTTTTGGATTTCATTGAACTTTTTCAGAAGTACCATCTTGAATTCTCTGTCATTTAAGTCACATATTTCTATGTCTCTAAGCTTGTTTTCTGGAGATTTTTCTCTTTCTTTCTGAGATGCCTTGGTTGTTCATGGTGTTAAATGGGCTATTTCTCTGCCTGGGCATTAATGTAAGTGTATTCTGCCATTTTTCCAGAAAGAAGATTTATTATATAAAGGTCTTTCTTTAGCCTGTTGCAAAGAAGGCACTTTTCTTTTGGTTTCCAGTAGGTGGCATCTAAGCCTCTTGGATCCCTGCTTTATATAAAGTCTTAATAATACTTTTAAATTTTTCTGGTAGATATTTAATCGCGCTTGCTACCCTGTTTCAGTCCCTGTCAGTGTCAGCAAAAGTCTCGGGAGTGTTTGCTCAGATTCCCCTAGGGCTCCACAGTGATCGGTCTCAGAAGGTATGGGGTAGGGGCCCTCTGGGTTGGAGGTTGAGGGCTGCGGCTCAGCCTTAATTTTGCAACCACAGCTAGCAAAAATAGACTGCTGTTCCTCTGTGGTCCTGTCCCGCTTCTCTCCTTTCTGCCCTGATGACTGGGCCCTGAAGCCAGCCAGCCATGGGAAGCTCACAGCTATCCCAATGTTCATGGAACTCACTGCAGGAACTCACAGCTCCTTCTCCCCTTCCCCTCCTACTGCAGGGAGCTCTGGCAGCCTCGAGAGGCAGCTTGTTTATTACTCCCCATCCACTACCTCTGACTTGTGGTAGCTCTTATGTGCAGATCCCATGCTCAGATGTTCTGGTGTGCAGTTTAGGTGGTTTTTTTTTTGTTGAGTTTTAGATGTTTAGCTTATTGCTGTTTCAAGGGGAGAGATCTAGGGATGTCTCTCACTCTGCCATGTTTCCTGATATCATATTTAAAATATAAATTTTAGGTCTAATATATTACATGAGAAAAAGATATTTTCTATTGAGACAATTTTAATGAATCAGAAGTTTTAATTTTTATTAATCATTATGCACTCATCATCAAAATCTTAAGGGATATAAACTAAAATGTAGTCAGAAGAATAAACAAATCCATTACCTTAATGGGAGACTTAGACATTTATAGATGTGGGAAATAAGAAGTAAGGTAATAGAAACAGTTTAAAGAACACAACCACTACATTCAATATACTAGGTATGTATATTTAACTTTGTACCAATAAACAAGGTACACCTTCTTTTCAAATATCCATGAAACAATTATAAAAATTAGGTTTATTATTATGCTACAAAGATAATCTCTAGTAATCCTATATATGAAAGGTTATACAAGACAGATTTTCTAACTCAAGTGATAAAAATAGTAATTAAGTAGAAACGTATATTAAAAATAAATACATTCATTTTTATATTCAAAATAAATTTCTGATATTTCTTGGAAATTATTTAAAAATACATTTATCTAAATGGATTAAATGGAATGCTAAAGTATATTGTTACAAAATTTTAAAAACATAATAATATAGAATCACATATAAAAACTGAAATAACACAATTTGCTGAGAAAATTTATAGTCTCATGAACTACGTCTTCAATTAAAAAAAAACTAGCTATATAAACCTATGGCTTACAGGAAAGGAGAAAAAAAAGCTCTAAGAAAGATAAAGGAGAGATCAACTAGAGAATTGAAAACGTGAATAACCAACATTAGTTTTAAGAAATAAGGTACAAATATAGATAGAAACTTAAAACTTGGAAGACTATATATAACTTCATACCAATAAGTTTGGAAATTGAATCATGAAATCAAAAATGCAATGTTTTCTAAGATATTACATCCTAAATAAAGGAGAGGCAGAATACCCAAACAAAAAAGAAACGATGGTAGTGAAAAATAGAACCTTTAAAATGCATGAGGCCCAAAGATTTTACAATGATTTTAGAAAATATTTAAATAAATTATTTAAAATATTCCAAAGCATTAAATAAATGGAAAGCTTCTCTATTACTCAGGATGATACAGTAACAAATATTCCCAAAATACCAGTGGTTTAAGGTAGGGAAGTTTACTTGTCAAATTAAATCTGATGAGGGCATAGGTGAGAGTTTCAGGCAGATCTTGATGTGGTGAATTAGGCAGCAGCGCTGCTCATATTTTGTGCCTCAAGTATTTCAACCTACTGCTTCCATGTTCACTGCTATAGGGGAGGAGAAAACATGGAGAACTGGCAGGGGAAGATAGTGCCTTTTGAAACTTCTCAATTCATTTCGGAACTAGTTCATATCTAAGCCCAAACCGTATAGGAGTGCTTATACATAAAATAAAAATTTAAAAATGCAATAAACTGAAAGAAGGAAAATTTTAGATCTATTTCTCTTATTAACAGAGATGCAACTACTCTAAGCAAAACTTTGATCAAATTCAGCTTTGTGGAAATTTTATCACAGGAACATAATTGTTTTTAATCATTAGGCAATTTAATGAACTACTTAATGTATTAAAAATAAAAAAGTTTCTGATAAGAATGCTTAATAAGTTATAAGAAAAGGAAACTTTTTTTAGTTTAGGATTTAAAGGGCATCTTAAAATTGTAGAGAATTAAGCTATCAAAACCAAAAACACTGGAAATGTTAGTAGTATTATAAGTAAAATAAGAAATGACAAAAGGAGATACACTTTCAGCACCACTGTAAATATAGTTTTATTCAGTAAAAAACATCTTGTAGACAAAATTAATTCTAGATATTGGAGAATAAGAAAAAAATCTCACTTTTTGGAAATAATATGAAGAATTATCTAGAAAACACCAAAGAGTCAACTAATTATATGTCGGAATAAGAAAGATAAGCAAGGTGACACAAATTCAAATGGATAAAGATGTGTTTCCCTGTACACTAGCAAATAAAAGTATGCTGGGGAAAATGTCACGCACATATGTGTATATACACCCACACAATTACCTGAATGAAAAAAAAAACAACAAACTATAAAACTTTACAGTAGGATATTTAATGAGTCCTTAGTAAATGTTGAGATGTTTCATGTTCCTGAATGTTAGGACCTTGTTTTGTAAAATATCCATTTACCAAATGCATCTATAAAATAGATGGAATTTCAGTCAAATATGTAGATTTACTCAGTGCTCCAATGATGATTTTTTTTTCATGCTTTTATTATTGTAAACAAGGCTTTGATGACTACTTTTAGAATGGGATTCTATTAGAATATGCATAGGGTTAATTTTTCATAGTTGAATTATTAGATCATATGACATAAACATTTAATATTGATAGTTACTGCCAAACTGCTTTCTAGAAAGGCACTCCAATGGACATAAGAATACTGAGTCATCAGTATCATCTATAGAGTCATCAGGGTATTCCAATTTAAAACATCCTGTGCTATTTTAATAGGGATTGTATAAAATATATTGAGTAAATTATGGAGAACTCATATCTCACAATACTGAGCATCTCTATCCAAGAACATGACATATCTTGCTTTAATTTTTCTTCTTCATTTCCTCTAGTTCATATTTATAGTAGTTTTCTTATGGGACCAGCACATTTTAAAAATATATTTTCATCTGTTTGTTGCTATCATAATGATTCCTTTTTTCCCGTGTATTTTCTAACAAATTCTTTGCATATTTGATGTTATTGATTTTTATGTGTTAGTTTTGTAACCAGTTTCTATACTAAATTCCTTTTATTTCCAATGTTGTTAATTCTTTATTTTCTACATATGTAAATCCTATCACAATTAAACAATGATCATTTTCCCTCTTTATTCCATTTTTAAAAAATCTCATTTCCTTTGCTAATTTAATTGGCTAGGACTTTGAGAATAAGGTTAAATAATACTTGAAATAGTGAGCATTTTTGCTTTGGCTTTAGCTTTTTACTCCCTACTTATTGCTTGAGTGCATACAAAAGCCTTGCATTGCTATTACATTAAAAAAATTAATTAAAATATTTAAAAAATCTCATTTGGTCTCCAAAATTCTATCTTTGATTAAACCTAAAATTATAGTTTGCATGCTTTCCAAAAAAGCATTGCAACATTAAGTATCATAAATATCTTAGCATTCCGAAAACCATGACAGTCTTGACTTTTTTTTTTTGTTACCCACAAATCCTAATATTAACAATGAGCATTATAGTACAGATTAAAAAAGTGATCATCCCCTGGGGAGCAGATGTAATTAACACAGAGTGTATTATTAACTCACAGACTGTCAATGTAAGTACTATGCATGGGAGTTACTGCCATGGTTCACAGCTGATCAAAGATGGCCATTAAGTGGATGGCCATTAGTAAAAGAAGAATCAAAGGGTAGAAAAATGGAGAGCACATAGCTCTGACATTTCTTTCTCTGCACTTTAGGGAAGAATCCGTTTCCTTGTATTTTCTGGCAATTAGAAGTTACCTACATTCCTTGACATGTGACCCCCTTCCTCCATTCGCTTCCAAAGCCAGCAACACTGCATCTCTGACCATGCTTTCATAGTCACATCTTTCTATGACCACAGCAAGGAAATGTTCTTCACTTTTAAGGACCCATGTGATTAGATTTGGCCCCCCTGGATAATCCAGGATAACCTTCCCATCGCAGGATCCTTAATCTTAATCATATCTGCTGAATCCCTTTGGCAAATTCGCAGATTCCAAGGATTAAGAAGATATGGACATCTTTGAGGGCTAGTATTTTGCTAAGCACATTCCACAACAGCATGTAGAGTTTTTGATGTAAAAAGTTCCTTTAATTGTGTTTTTGAAGTCTTCTCAGCCTTTGAAGAATTCAGGTATTAATACATTTATTATACTTTAGGATATATCTGAGACAGATTTACTTTCCTCTATGAATTCTCGATTACAGTTCTGGTCATTGCCTATTTACACTGAGATCCAGATCCCGCTCTGTTGTTTCCTATCTTGTCTGTATTTGCTATATGTTGTCTATATTATGTTTTCAGGCTTCTAGTTATATAGCCTATCAAAGGCACAGGTGGACCACTAGAGGGTTGCAGGAGTGCAGAAGCCAAGACATTTTTCAAATTATTCTGCCTCAGGCAGCAGTTTCAGATAGTGGCTGTGACTTTAGGGTAGCAAGTTCTTTCTGAACAGCTCTCCCTTTGAAGACCCAGGTCCTACCAGGCAAGTCCTGTCATGGCTCTAACTCCCTCTGGGTGTCCCAAGCTTCTAACTTCTGGTAGTACTACCTCCCTACTGCATTCCTCCAGCCCTAGAAATGGTGATGGCTTTTTGCTGTTTCTAACCATTTAGTTACCTCATCGTTCCCTGCCTGGCTTCTCATCTCTTTCATTGCTATTGTAACCCCTTCTCTATATTAAGTTCCTTGTGTTTTAAACACCAAGAGTGTTTCCTGTTTCTTCACTGACCTCTGATTGATACATAAACGAAACATGCCCTCCTGTTGAGCATTCAACCCAGACCCTTATACATCCAGGTGATCGGATATGCTCAGGCATTGTGAATCCCAGGGCTCCATCTCAGTGTCAATCTCTGCTGTATGCAAACACAATTAGTAATCAAAAAGTTCTTAATACTTAATAAATCTAGTGAAGCCTCTTATTTGGGTTGGTTGCGTATTAGCAGGGCAGTCCTGGAATCAATATATTCTGAAAAGGATAAACTTCACATTTAACTCACTTCCATGTAGCTGAGTGGCACAAAACAAACAAAACATTATCAGCTGGCACCAGAGCTTCTATATAGAAAAGCTGGAACTACTGAAGAAAAGTGGTCTGGGAGAAATTCAGAGTATTAAGGAAGTTTTATAGAAACAAGAATACCTGATGCCAAATTTGAAGTTACTTTTGTCATGGACTGAGTTATAGCCCCTCAATATTGATATGTTAAGGCCTTAACCTCTAGCTCTGCAGAATGTAACTCTATTTGGAGATAGGGCGTTGAAAGAAGCAATTAAGTTAAAGTGAGGCCATTAGGATGTCCCCTAGTCTAATGTGACTGGCGTCCTTATAAGAAGAGGAAACTTGGACACACAAAGAGTTCAGGGATGTGCTCACACAGAGAAAAAGGCAATGTGGGGACACAGTGAGAAGGTATCATCTGCAAACCAAGGAAAGAGGCCTCAGAAGAAACCAAATCTATTGACACCTTGATCTTGGATTCTAGCCTCCAGAAAATAAATTTCTGTTTAAGTCATCTAGTCAGTGATATTTTGTTAAGGCAGTCCTAGCATTGTATAATGTAAACCTCTTCCATTGCTACAAATTGTTAGTAGACTCTGCTTCACAAAAATCTCATGCGAGGTATATTTTTGGGGGTTGTGGGAAGAGGGTGAGATGGTGTCACATAAGGACTAAAGAAAGAGATCTATGTTCTGTGTCTAGATTAATGAGTTCCAGAGAGAGAAGAGCTGAAAGGAGATATTGAGGTGGAGAGTTCCACAAAAGCAGCTCCTTGGGAACACTGATGATGAGGGAAATGTATCACTGTCCTGATCTGACCTCAGTGATCTCATCCCCAAACACATACCCTGTGAGAAATCCTGGAATTACAGGGAGAGATGGAAGTAGGACTTTGATAATCATATGGTGGTGTGTCCCAATCTACATAGCCAAATTCCATGCAAATCTTAAAGGATATTAGATATATTTATTTTTCTGCTGCGGTTATTGATGGAAATAGAAAACAACTAAATGGAAGAATTGTAGAAACAGCTGAAGGAAGACTGATCACTTCTGATCCATGATATCATAAAATGATAATTGTCATGTGATGAATGAATTGCATTTGTCAGTAGCAAAGAGTGCCAATGTGTGAGGGAGGAGGAAGATCTGCCTATCTACCTGCATTTAAAATGGCAGTAATAGCAGGTCATAGCTCCACAGCAAGAGTAAAAGAAACCTTAATTTGACTGGAATACACATAATCTAATGTCACTCATATGTATAAACACCTGGAGACCATGCACTTAATGCTCATTTATCTTTTGTCCTGTTGTTCTTTCCACATGAAATATTCTTCATTCCTTCCTTTTTGTGTGTATTCAAATGCTAAAAATCTTTCAAGCATTAGATAAGATACCATCCCTCCTACAGTTTTGCTGGATTACCCCAAGTTGAGTGAATTACTCTTGCCCCTTTCTTTCTCTTTATTAGCTTTTAGTTCACTTTTGCACTTAATTGAACTTTTTACATATTCATTTTTACTATTAAATTGTAAAAAGTTATTTTTTTTGTCATTCATTAACAGCATATGGGGAAACTAATGAATATTAATAGATGCTAAATAAACAGTTGCTGGATAAAAATTCAGTTTGGATGTTTCAGTTAGTGAATTTATGGAAATAGGAATCTAAAAAACAAAACCATTTTTAATCTGAGGTAAAGATTTCATCGTGACTCTTCCCCATTTAAGTATTAGTATCCATGTCTGTAAGCATAATGTCTCACCTTTGCACTTGGACTACTCTGTTATTTCATTGCCTTATATTAGGCCACAGAGGAGGAAATGCTCATAAAGAATTGGAAACTTACCCCACATTATACAATATTTTAAGACAATAATCCAGTAATGCTTCTGATATTTTACTTAGATATTAATGTCTGCTACTTCCCTATGAGAAATGCCAACATTATATACATTTGTCAATGATGTCTCTTTGAATGCAGTTAAGTCTAGTTCAACACTTGCTTTCTTGATGTCTACTCTTTACTAAATCCAGAGACGAGGAATAAAAAGAATTATAAGACATGATGGTCATCCCTAATAAGCTGATAAAGTGAGGAGATGTGTCAGAAGCATGGGAAATTTTTAGATGAGTTGTGCAAGCAAACATATGATAATTAGATAAAGAATAATAAAATAATTGATTATAGTGCTGTCACAAATTTCAACTTGATATCGTTAAGGCACTCTTGTGAAGTAGAAATAAACAATCAGCAAGAAATAATAAAATTTTGTAATAGCAATCAATCATTGGTTAGAATTTGCTCTGGGCCAATTATAAACACTTCTCAAAGTTTGACCTGTTTTGTATTTTGATTACAGCTTATATATTTGTCCTAGCTCTCCTGAAAGTGACCTACTTTGGTTTCCAGATTTTTGGCTTGAGTCTTGTGGACCAAAAAGGCGCCACATACTTAACCTGACAAGCTCAGGGGAGGCCTGCTTGGTGGGCCTTACAAACTCAGAGACTGAAAGTAACCAAATAGGATGGTGTGAACATAAAAAATCCTAACTTATAGTGAGTCTTGGCAGAGTAGTCATGTCCTGGGGCTGTAGCTTCCTTGACAAAGGTCAGTCTTTAACTTAAGTGAGACCGTCTATTGTCTTTTTGCATCTAAGGTAACATACTCTTGGAATGTCAGAGTAATCCCTTTTTTTCCTGGACCCCTCAGGGTACAACCTCAAACTAGAGTTTGAGACCACAGATCCCCTTATTGCTATCTTGTCTCCCCCCATACCATTTCTATGTGCTGTAAATGTTAATTATTAACTCTCCTGCATCCACCAATGTAAAAGAAGTATGTTTCTTCATTTCACTTTTTATCCAATCCCAGAGATTTCTTGCCTTTACTTTCTCTTGCCACCTTCATCTGCTACTAGTTGATTCCATACAACCCTCCTTATGTCTCCTTCTTTTATTTTAATGTATAAAATATGCTGCAAAACTGCTGTTTTCTGGAACATTTTTTCAATCCATTGAGCTTGTGCTCTCTGGCAGTTGTCATCAGTTTGTCTCAAACTCATAAAAATTCTCTATAGATTGGGATGTTTCTTCTGTAGACCGTCTTTTGTTAACCTACGTGGCAAAGGTATAGAAGATTATACAATTTATAGTGATAGTAATAGTTACTCCTACTTAGCACATATTATGTACCTTGCTGTCTGCATGTGATTTATGTTATTCTTATCAATTATCCTGAAAGGTAAATATTATTACTGACATTTTATAAATAAGGAAAATCATCATTTTAAAAATGAAGAAAATGTGGGTCAAGTACATTTCTCTAGGACACAGAACAAAGTGAATGGCAAAAATGTGATTCGTACCCTGCTGTGTTGAGTTTCAAAGCCTGCAATCTTGGCACTGTACTTGGTGGAATTTAAAAGTTGGAAAGATTACCGTTGTCTGACGGGGACTAAAAAGATTTCATGAAAGAAATGGCATTACTGTCACCCTTTGAATGAAGAGTAGAATTTGATAGGTGAGGTGGATGGAATTCCATTAGAAGGAGTAAGTGAACAACTACTTGTATAATATTAAGATAATAGGAATATATTTGAGAAGTGGTGCACACTTCAGTCAATCTAGGGGCAATAGAGTGGAATAAGGCTTGTTTAGATGCAGAAATTCTTTGCAGTCACTTTGTTCTCTTTCGTGCATGATGGGAAGTCATTGGAAGTTTTGAGCAGTGAATGATGTGGTGATACAAGGATTACTTTATTTTCCCTGATATTAATTGAAGAGGTGTTAAAGAAACAATTGGCTTCGGAAACATTGTAGGCAAGATCTTATTGAAAATTAGCCGGGGGTGTATTTAAGAGGATTTTGCTTAAAAGGGAGTCACTGAGGAAATCTCCCTCAGAGAAGTAAGGTGAAGGAACCCTTGAAGCTTCTGAGAGGGACCTCAAATATGCAGAGCTCTAGATGTAGAAGTGGGTATAATTTGTACTGTTTTAGAGTGCCCAGATGTGGAAATAGCCAGAAAATAGGCAAGGGAAGGAGGTCAAGGTTTGGGGTTTATAAGGTGACAGCTGCAAAATCCACATTGATCTCATAATTTGGGACAAGCATGCAAACTGGGGAGTAGCCAAGCATAAAAACATTTATTGAATGGGGAGATAGATCCCTTAGCTCTGTTAGCTCTATGAGCTCATCTTAGTGTCCTCGGGCAGTAGCTAGAGTGTGTCTTCAAAAGCAGCCTGCTCAGTAAGCTGCTAAGTCTGTTGTTAGCACTCACTTCATGGTCTCAGCTGGACATTTTCCTGTTCTCCCCACTTAACCACTAGAGGTTGCCCCAGCAACCAAGAACTGCTGTTGGGCTGAAATAGCATCATTACAGTCTAGTTTTAGCGCATTGTCCATTAAGCTGCTTTTCACTCCTGCTTTAACTTTGTGGTTTTCTTATAACCAAGTCTTTTGAGAATCACCTTTGACAGTATGTTTCTAGGGGAAATGTGTACAAGTTATAATAGTAGACCATTTATTGTTTAAAAATACCACCCAAATGAGGATCGTTTCATGCAATTTTTATTTTCTTTTGGTAGAGGAAGACCTCTGCTGTTAGTTCCTTCTGCTCTTAGAGCATAAATAAGATTGGCATTTACTTTATGGTTAAAGAATTGTTGGATAAGCAGCTAGAGGTTCATGAGTGGAGATCAGAAGAGAAAAGAAGGGTAGAGATAGATTTGGTTATCTATATCAGACTGTCACATACAAATTGATAGGTTGTAGGACACATAAGCTACTATGTGAATGGGCCACCAGATTTGTGCACTGCACAGCCTGGCCAAACTTAAATGAGGCTTCACTATATAATGTCTGAAACTGTTTTCATGATGAAACCTTTCAAACTGAAAGCAGTTTGTTGCCTTCTCTTCCCAATGTAAAGTCAGTCTCTCTCTCTGTGTCTCTCTCAGACACATGTGCATGGGTATTGATCACTCTCTCTGCTAGTTTCATTGTCAGTTCGAATCACTTTATTAAAGCTAGATAATCTTTGGCAAATCTCCATTTACCTATAGAAGTGGTTGCTCTCACTTAAATTAATATTAGTTAGGAAAAGTAATTCCTTTTCCCATTCTGTGTAGAAAACTTTGATTTTTAAAGCCTTGTACTTTGTAGTATAGTTTGATGTTGGGCAGAGTGATGCCTCCTGCCTCGTTCTTTTTTCTCAAGATGGCTGTGACGATTCGAGGTCTTTTGTGCTTCCATATGAATCTGATGATTTTTAGATCTATTTCTTTAAAAAACGCCAGTGAGATTTTGATAGAGATTGCACAAAGGCAAGGGAAGTAAAAGCAAAAATAAATGAATGGGACTGCATCAAACTAAAAAGCTTTTGTGCAGCAAAAGAAACCATCAACAAGGTAAAGAGACAAACATCTGAATGGGAAAATATATTTGCAAGCAATACCTTTGATAAGGGCTTAATATCCAAAATATACAAAGAACTCATACAACTCAATAACAAGAAAAAACCAAATGATCCAATCAAAAAATAGGCAGAGGACCTAAACAGACACTTCTCCCAAGAAGACATACAAATGACCAACAAACATATGAAAAGATGCTCATCATCGCTAGCTATTAGGGAAATGAAAATCAAAACCAC
>NW_006430735.1:3628641-3689988 GCF_000325575.1 Pteropus alecto
ATGATATCACTTATATATGGGATATAAACCTAAAAGCAACAAACAAACAGGACAAACAGAGACTCATGGACATGGATAATAGAGTAGTGGTTACCAGTAGTGGATAATAGAGTAGAGGGTTTAGAGGAAGGGGCGGGGAGAGGTAGATGGGGGAAAAGGGGTTAAATATGTGGTGACAGGAAGAAATCTAACTATGAGCGGTGAACATACAATACTATATATATGTATATGTATATGTATATGTATATGTATATGTATATGTATATGTATATGCCTTGCTGTTAAATTGTATGCCTGAAACTTACTGGATTTTGTTAACCAATGTCACCATCATCATTATCATCATCATCATCATCATAAAGCCCGATCCTCTTCTGATGAATTATAGTTAACCTTTGAAATTTTGTAGTTGTCCAATAGCCATATCTACTTACAGTATCTCTGTAAAGGAATATAGATGTTTAAATTGGTTATCTTTATTTTAAAATTTGAAACTATCCTCTATCGACAACAAGTTATTATAACTTGTTAACCTGTTTCTGAAGTCTTTGGTCCAAAACTTGTATTTCAAAAACTGCATTCTTAGAGACATTTTCTTTCCAAAAGAAGGGAATAATTAGTTCCTAAGAAGTGACACAGCCACACATTGTCAATATAATTAAATGTGCTGCTGCCAAACTCAGACAAGTCTACATTTCTGTCACCCTGCTTGATACCAGAGCCAACATATTTTTTGCTTATTATTTTATAATCACCACTTAGAGAAGCCGAAGGAAGCTTCTTGAATCCCAGGAAAACTGTTAAATAAGACTGCCTACCATCCTGGCAATGCCCCCAATGTTAAAACATAGTCATTTAGTTCACCCCTACCACTTGTCTTTTGCATCAATGTACCAATTATATAGAAATTATTCTGCTTTCTAAAGCCATCAGAAAAGAGGGTTTTTTTTGTTTTGTTTTGTTTTTCTTATGGCTTTCTTTTGTAATCAATAGCAATGTCTAATGTGGATCATCAACAGTGAAAATGAAATTTGATCATCCTCTCCTGGTTTTAGGCCCAAATCTAAGCAAATGATGAATAGATTTGACTTATTTATATTTAGCTCTTCTTCATCCTTTAGTTGTCTTTGTCGTTAAGTGGGGTAGTTATTATTTTTGGCTGCACATGACAATGTTTCCCTCATTCTCTTTCTTTTGGTATCAGACTTCATCCTAATGGTGACCAGATATGGTGGAGGTGGGGGTTATGAAAAGCACAGTGACCCCATTCCCTGGACACAGTGTTTGCTCTGTAATGGAAGCTTGATGTAAATATGTAGGATTGCCAGATAAAATACAGAATTCTCACTAAATTTGAACTTTATATAAACAATGAATAGGATCTAGGTTACGGAATTTTTTCATCTCTGTAGAAATCTTGTCGGATGGAACGTATTTGTACTGATATAGGCTTATATAGAAGACATATTTTTATCTGAGATTCTGTTTTAAATGGGTATTTTTGTTTGCTAAATCTGACAACCCTAAAAGTGGGACCAATGGCCTATCTCCTTCCCTCCCCTTTTCTCCCCTCTCCTCATAATGAACACTAAGAGAGAGAATTTTTTTTCTGTTGTGGAGGTTTGGGGGAGGACTAAATACAATATGATAGTCATTTTCCCTGACGAATAAGAGGAAAGTGTCTCTTAAGGAAAGTAAGCCAAGTAGAAAGAAATGAATATTTATGTGGCAGAACAGATAATGACCTCTGAGTTCTAGCTTCTATCTGCTGACCCTGGCTCTTGAGCTGTTTCTTTTATACCATGCAATGTCCCCAGCATCCTTCCCAGGTATGTGAGCCAATAAATTACTTTTTCCTGCATGAGTATGAGTGGGGTACTGTCACTTTTAACATATGTATTATTTACACTTTTTTAGAACATGTAGTACTCTCATCCTGCCCCTTGGCCGTCTTTGGCTTTCTCCAGAGAATGTGCATTCTGGGCTGCTCTCATATTTTCTGGGAGGTAGCTGGTTCCTTGTTAACTCAACACCACAGAGGCCTTTATGGGCAGAGACCATTAGGGGTAAGAGGTGAGGCTAGAACACACTTTCTTGCTACATAGAGAAGTGATGGTGCCTGTAAGGAAAATGTTCTTTTTTCAAGAAAACGGGAGTCCAAATTTATTAAAGTATGAACACTAGAAGACAAAAGCTTGCAGAGATATAAGAAACAGAAGAATAGGCACTTTGCTTTGTGAATATATCAAGTAATTTTAAAAGCCAAAGATAAACTAAAATTGTCAGTTGGGGTCCTCCAGGAAAGAAGTAAATCTTTTAAAAAGTAGCCTTAAAGAAAAAAAGGGTACACAAAGAAGTGAAGGTGGATGAGAAACGTGCTAACAAATGTTATATGCCTTCTTTAGATTTTGAACACTTTTTGGATTAGCTGCCAAGCTAAGTCCCCTCTGAGTAAATGGGTATACATTATAAGGGTATAGCATATGAGCTTTCCCACCTCTGTAGAAATTATGTCAATTAGTTTCAGCTCCATGGAACTGAATTAGTCTTAGACATGTGAAAGTAGTGTTCAAATCTACCTATAAGTTACCCTAAGACTCACTTTGAGTTCTTTACCATCCCCTCCTGATGTAAAGAGGAGTCACAACAGGATGAATTGCTATACTAGGCTAAGGCCAAATCAAGAATCCTAACATTTAACACAGTTAACCCATTAGTCAGATTTAGGGTTTGTTGCAAAGGCACAGATCAAGTGTTGAGTCTCAGATAAGAGTGGACAGACTTGAGAAATCAACCCTTCTGGGCCAGAGACTTCCATAGTTTGAAATAAATAACTGTCCTTGACAGCTTATATTGAGACCAGAACCCATTATTCATGGGCCTGACAAAGAAAATAAGAATAAGGTGATTAAAATCAGGTCATTGATCTTCTACAGTCTGCCTTGAGCAGACTCTAACATAAACCTGCTTTTTTTTTAACCTTTTTTATCTGTGTTGCTTAAGAATACCGTAGTCAAGATGGAGGCAGGTAGAAGGGGTTTGGGGTGAGGAGGAAAGTGGAGAAGAAATAGGAAAATAAGTATAAGCAGTATTTACTGAATGCTTTCCAGGGAGGTTCAAGAGTAGTATAAATAATAATATATAATATGTATTACTTTTCATTTAAAAACAATTTTATAGACTTCAAAATGATTCTGTTTCCCAAATTTTCACAAGATTTTGCTCAAGAAATATCTAGTAAGGTACATTTAATGAAAATGGCCTTCAAAAGATTAAGCAACATGTTTAAAGTCACTTGAAGATTAAATAGCACAGCCTAGACTCCAATTAGAGTATCTTGAGTGATCTTTTACAGGTGTCTCTTCATTTTTGCGCCTATTTTTTGATATTGCATTCATATAGAGACACGTGTGGTGGCCTTCTATTTACTACTGTATATCAGGACTTCTCTTTAAAATAAAGAGTGGCATGGAGATTGTATAAGGGAATGTGCAGAATGTCAGAATCAAATTAGGCATCAAAAGGGGCAATTGTGATTGGAGAAGACACCAGGACCTTAGAAATGGCATTTTAGATGTCATCCAGATGAGATCATTTAAAGTAAGTTTTCAGAGTTCCAGAAACAAACAAAGCTATGAGAGTATAAACACTTTCAGTGACAGTTAAGTAAATGGGACTGTTGTTGGCAATGACTGTGATGAGAAAAAAAAAAAAATTGAACAAATGAGGTCGTCTATAAGTTTAACAGATATCTTTTATATGGAAGGCAATTATAAACAAAGCGCCCCTCCTTGATTTCTATCATTTTAGTTCTACAACATAATGAGTATTCACTTATATTCTCTGTTGCACATGTGCCCAAGCACAATTAATGGTTAAATTTTGAAAATGCATAGAAGTGATCGCTTATCGTTGGGATGCATCTGCTGTTAGCAACAAAACAGGAACAAATTTGTTAGAAATTAGTTTTAATTGGGAATGTTTAAAGGAACTCTGTTGGGTTGCATTGCCTTCCATATAATGGCAATACTGCTCTAGCTTGTGACTTTACTGTCATGTTTTTCTGTGGACTGGTTGCCAATGATTCTGGCCCATGAGACATACATAGAAGTGTGTTGGCATCCTCCTTTTTCCTGATCTCTTTTTCCTGCTTTGAAGCTAAAAAGTTATATCGGAATTAGAAGGGAAAGGCCAAGAAAATTTTTGATTTAATCTTGACATTGCTGAGCTACTAAACACAGCAACTTTTTTATTTTTAGATTTTATATAATGTGATAAAAACACCCTTTATTGTCTAAATTACTCCTAGTTAACTATTTTATTATTTGCATGCCAAAGCATTCCTAACTGAATCCTGAATTCATCATGTATTTCTTGTTTTGTCTTTTTAAGCTTTCTATTGAGATTTTTTAGTCATTCTAGCTGCCTAGCATTTGAACCCCTTCCTACGTTGCATGAGTCTTAGTGGGAGTTAGAGCCAAATTTAAAATATATACACTGAAAATGCCAGCTACTCACCTCCTCATCCTCATTTAAAGCTAGGGCTTAGACAGATAAAGCTTTTCAACTGGGTGTACTCATACCAGGTTTTGAGTGTGGACCTACTGACACAGAGAAGCATAAAAATGGATCCTTCTCTGATAAAGGAAGTGGTTATTGCAAAATTATGCCTGCATATCAGTGGCAGCAGTAGCTAGGACAATCAGTATTCCAGTCCTCATAGAGGCAAATGTCCTTTCCTTACCAGCCCAGTTTTGCAGTCTAATTTGTGACATTCTTTTAAGATGCATAGTTCTGAGCACGATGGTCCAGTTCTCCTGGTGATTCAGAAAGCCACCTAATAGCCTTTTTAATAAGTTCTTTTTCCCCTCACTATATCAGTCATGGTTGATTTCTCTTCTTTGCAACTAAAAGCCCTGTCTGATATATTTTCTGTCTCTTGAGCTAAAGGAATAGGGGTCAGAGGAGAGAAAGTCTAGATAGAATCACCTCGCCATTTTTGCTTTGGTACACAGCCACCTTTCCCAAATGAATTAGGATGTTAAATAAGCTGACAGGAGAAAAGAAAAAGAAGAAGAGAAGCCCATACGCATATTTTTTTTTCCCAAATTAAAAATCATAAAGTTTATGGCTTTAAGAGTCTGTAGAAAAAATTTTGGTACTGTTTTAGGATAACTTTTAAGATGTTATTTCTCTGTTTTTCTCTCTTTTTCCATTTGTATCTTCATTTAAATAAGTAGCTAGCCTCTGTGCTTCTTTGTCTCAAGGAAAATTTGGATATGAAAACACCGAATTTTCATTTCTACCCAGATTTTCATTTTCTAACAATCAGCCCCTTTGAAGAGATTATGTTAGATGACATGGAGGGAGAGGAGAGAGAGAATGCCTCATACGAGAGATGAAAGAAAATGAATTATTTTTTGTCATATTAAAAAGTTTCCTCCTGAAGGGGCACATGAAGGATGAATCATTGCGAGGATACCTTAAGGGTCACAGCAGAGACCCTGCCTACTGTCCGTGCTGTGGTGAAGAACAAAGACCTCAGGAACAGGTATTGTATGGATCTCAGGCTTGCCAAAGATTCCTGCATCCCTAGTGTGGCACACAGAAGCAGCAGGCAGGAATAAGGCTGGACCCAGAGGGACCATGTGGAATATATCTAGTTAGTAAGCATTGAGCAGACGGCCAATGACCAGAGAGTCCACCCTATGTCATTGTGTTACCTAAGACCGTCACATAGTTTCACTACTCTAGTCATGGGGCAATCCCTAGGAATTGCTGAGATTGTATTTAGATTATCTTGGCAAGGGATGGGCAAGAGATCAACACTAAGTATGATTGTAGAAAATAAAGAAATGCAACATTATATTACCTAGGGATCCCATAACAAAGTACAACAGACTAGGTGGCTTAAACAACAGGAATTTATTTCCTTAAAGTTCTGTAGGCTGGAAGTCTAAGATCAGGGTGACAGCATGTTTGTTTCTTTTTGAAGCCTTTCTCCTTACCTTATTGATGACTGTCTTCTCCCTATGTCTTCACGTGCTCTTCCCTTTTTGTGTCTCTATGTCCTAATTTCCTCTTCTGTAAGGATACCAGTCATATTGGATTAGGGCCCACCCATATGACCTCATTTTAACTTAATTAGCTCTTTGAAGACCCTATCTCTAAATACAGTCATATTCTGAGGTACCGACAGTTATGACTTCAACGTATGTATTTGAGAGGCAGGAACACAATTCAGCCCATAATAACTATTTTTTGCCCAACAGACTGTGAAATTGTGTGAAATAAATTTTCCTGTATGATGTTCCTAATAATGATACTATTACTAGTAATATAAATAAGAGTAGTAAATATTTCCTAACGGTTATAAGAGATTAGGCACTTTGTAAACACTTTATGTGACAACTCATTTAATTCCTCCAATAGACTAATGTAAGAGATATTATTATTATTCCCATTTTATTAATTAAGAAGCTGAGAAATAAAACATTTCTATAATATTTATAAGCAGTCGGCTACATTGCTTCTCAATAATATAGTAATTTTTAAGTGTGGAAATTATGGCATGATTTATCTTTTAGTTGGACCAGGGCAAGGAATTTTGCTTATGGTATTCTCCCCCATTTTGTCCTTGATTCATGAAGACTCCTATTATTTAATGTAGGTAGCAGTCAGAAATGCTAAAATTGGCTGGCCAAGAACTAGAGGTGAGGTAAAATCCTGGAAATACCTTCATTTTTATTCTAGATAATAGATATGTGGCTCTCTGCTGTCTAGGTTATAAATAAAATGCAATGGAATTCCATGAGTCTACAGTCTTATTTTTTATTTAATGCACCCAGATTTTTTTCTGTAATAAAAATAACCTCTGATCTAGATCAGTAAGAGTGTTACCTCCTTTCTTTTGAAGTCTTTTGAAATCTTATTCCTTGGCTTTAGGATACATCCTCCTCGCTCTTGGTTTGGTGGTTCCTTTTATTCTTTAGTTTTTGGGTGACTTTGTTGGGAATCATGTGAATCAGGGTCTGTAAAAGATTGATATAAGACTCATTTTTTTTTCTCTAATTACTATAGGACAAAGCTCTATCCTACTCACTGTCTCCTGCAGTGGAAGGTCAGACTGTGTCAGCTTGTTTTAGAGCTTGGCACACACCAAAGAATTGAGCATAGCGGTGAATCATTTTGACCAGCAACCTAACCAAAGATGAACTCTTAATGAGAGGTTTCATCATCTGCAGAGTGAAAAGCAATCAAACCTTTCTTAATAGATTTTTTTTTTTGTTACAGGAAAACACTGTAAAGTATAAATAATAGGCACATAGTGTTTATTGTTTCTATTATTATTGTTTCATTCTACTTTTTTGATATAATCCAATGGTTTCAGATATAAGAATCACTGGATGAAAATAGAACAAAAAAGAGAAATATTCCTTTGGAATAATGATACAAAAACATTTCACAAAAAAGGTTAGAGTATTTCACTTGAGTCCTGGCTGCATGGTAGAATTTCTAGGAGGCTTCTAAGTAAAAATATCTGGCTTTACCAAGATAAGTTGGTAGCCCTGGAAATGAAGCCCAACTATTAGTAGTTTTCGAAAGCTTTCCAGGTGAGTCTAATATAAATTTAGCACTGAGAACTAATGTGCTATAGGAAGAGACATGGGGATTAGTCAGCTACCAGATGCGTATAAGTGAAACCTAATAACAGTAGATTAAATAAGACAGAAGTTTATTTTTCTCACTTAAAAGAATTCTAGAGGTAGGCAATCCAGGGCTGACGTGGTAGCTCTATGGTATTGTCAGGTACCTATGATCATATTATCTTTCTCAGCATATGAATTTTATTCACAAAGTCATCTCATAGCATGTTTTATTATTTATTTATTCAACCGATATTTATTGAATCCCTACTCTATGGCAGGAACAGTTTTAGGATTTGGTTCTGTTTTAAATAGAGCGGCTACAAAATATCTTACTGAGGTGACATTTGAGTAAAACTACTAAAGAACATCAAGAAGTAAGCCATGGAGTTATCTAAGCAAGTGTCCACATTAGAGGAAAGAAATGTCAGAGTTCCTAAGGTAGAATGGCCCTGATGTAGCTGAGAAAAAGCAAACAGGCTAGTGTAGCTAGAGCTGGATGAGTGCAGGGATAAGCAGGATATGATAGAGTTTGGGGGCAGGGAACATATTGGGTAAGCCTTGCAGGCTACAATAAAGACTTTAATTTTAGCCTGAGGGTAAGGAGTAAGGGACATGGGGCAGAGAAGTGATATGACATTTTATGCTTTAGTTTCATCAGGGTCACCATGTTGTAGAATACACCCACTGATTGACCAGGTGGCAGCAGGGATGCCAGTCAGAATGCTGTTGTCATTATCAGGGTGAGAGATGATAGTGGCTTGGACCAGGTTGGCAGCCATAAATTCGATAAGAAGCAGATTAATTACAGATTTAATGTGAAGATGGAGCCAACATTGTTTGTTAATGTAATGAATGTGTCATGAGAGTGAATTTAGGAGTAGAGATAGCTCTGAAGGTTTTGGACTGGTGAACTGGAAGAATGGAGTTACCATTTACTGAGATGAAGAAGACTGAAAGAGAAGACTTGGGACAAAACCAGGAGTTTGGTTTGGACATGTCTAGTTAAAATGTCTATGAGACACTTGTCAATTATCAATTTATTGCTTCTCAGTTTCAATATATGCTCTATGATGAACAATGGAATTTCTTGAAGCATTTCTTTTTTAAAGTGAGCACAATATGAAGCTTTTTTAATAGACAGTGCCGGAGGGCCATTGCAGGAAGAAGAGGCTTTTCTTCTCGTCGTTTCTTGTAGAGGCTGACTTTGGCAGTGTGGGTTTGAGAACTTTAAGTAGAGCTGCTTCAGTTGTGGGACCGAGATCTGGCCCCTCTATGACACTGCAGCCTCGGTCTGGCAATAGCTGTTTTATAGCCCTCTTGAAACCAGAGCTTCCACACTCTCTGAGAGCCTCCTTCCCCTGCCTGCACCCTGACTTCTTCTTCAAGTCATTGGTTGCTGATTACCTCTTCCTACCTGTATGCTCCAGAGTAGCCTGTTGTTTGTCCAGCAACCCCAGACTAGTTCTGGCCTTCTCTACTTTCAGCTGGGCTGAACCGTACCTTCTCCAACAAGGTTTGAACTTCTTCCAAGTTTGCTGTTTCTTGGGTACCCTCCCTCAGCCCTAGAGTTCCATATGTCTTCTCATTATTCTTTTATAATAGTTCATAATTTTTTTATTTTAAACTTCTCTTTTTAACCTGCTTCATGGCTTCTGTCTCCTGGTTAGACACAGACTGCTATAACTTCCAAGTGGAGATATGGGTAGGCAATTGGTTATACAAGCTTGGAGCTCACAATAGAAGCTCTAAGATAGGGGTACACATTTGGAACCATAAACATATAGATAATGGCGAAAGCCATGAAACTGGATTAGCTCTCAAAGAAAGTGAACTTAGAGATAAAAGACACAAGACTGAACCTTGGTCCCAAATTCAGAGAAAGAGGAAATGAAGAAGTAAACAAAGGAGACTAAAGACTAAGAAGTACAGAAAGAGAGAGAGAGAGAGAGAGAGAGAGAGAGATTAAGAGAGATAAAGATAGATAAGCAGAAGAGTATTGGAGAAGGAGAATATGATCAACTATTAAATGCAGCTGGTTGGTCAATTGTAAAAAATGGTGGAGAACTGGCCATTGGATCAGGCAGTGTGAAGGTGTTGGCTATGATAGTAGTCTCAGTGGAGTGGAATGAGTTAAATTCTAATTGGAGAGGGTTCATGAGAGAATGAGACAATGAAATCAAAGACAGCAAGTATGGAAACTCTTAAAGAGTTTTTCTATGAAACCGTGGAGAAATATGGATTAATGTGAAGGAGACAGTATGGGGTTAAGGGGAAGTGTTGTCTTAAGTGATGAAAGAAAACACTATTTTCTTTTTTGCTAATGGGAAAGTTCTAGTAGAAAGCGAAAAAAAGTGATGATGGAGGAGACAGGGGGCAGAACTTCTGGATTCCTGGAGCAGTGTCTGAAGGGAAGAGAGGGAATGGACTCCATCATACAAGTGGTAAGGCTCATCTATAGTTACAGGAGAAAAGACAACATAGCTGGGCACAAAAACTGGTATAATTGGAGATTATATCTGTTTCATCAGTGAAATAAGATCATTAGCTGAGATTAAAGATTGGGGAGAGGCTCTTATAGATTTGAGAAGAGAGATGATTTGACATAGTTTACAAATGAATGTAAGAATGCATTAACTGAAGAAATATAAACTTGTAGGTAAATTTAAGAGTTAGTAGTATAGAGGAGTTGGAGAGAAGATGGCAAAATAGGAAGCACCAGAAATCTGTCTCCCGACAAAGACAATAATTGCACTGGCAGAATCTGATGTAACTATTTTTGAACTCTGAAGTCTGTTGAAGCCTTGCAACTTCCAAGGGAAGCCTAAACAGTTAATTTTAGTCAATTTTAGATTTTAGTCCAGTAGTGGTACCCAACCCTCACCACCACCAGCTTCTTGGCAGGCAGCTGGGCACACATTCCTAAAGCAATGTACATGCTTCTTGCAGGAACAAATATGGATGATAAAGATTCTGTCCATGAAAATATCAAAGATTTGTGCTCTGATTGTGGATTGTTGCTTCTGAATTTAGAAATTCAGACACAGAGAGAGGTAGATATTGTTGCACACCCAACCTTCATTGTTGGAAGCACCTCCCCTAATAGCTGAAGTCACTTCCATGAGATTTAATAGCTGAAGTCACTTCCATGAGATTTAAGAATTTTCTCCTCATTTTTCTCTTTTTACTCATTTGAGTCACACATTTCATTTAAAGACTCCAATGTTTGAAAGCAACTACATAGTCAGGGGAATTTAGAAAGTCATTGTGAATGTTCAGGAAATGTGCACACTCTGAAAAGACACGAGAAGACTATAAATCTACACCTTGGGCTGATCACTGGCACAGGGACACTGTATACAATAAAAAAACAAAACAAAATAAAGCAACAAAAAGTAAAACGTAGAGAAGAGGGAGAATCTGATCTCTAGAGTTACCACATTATAAAATTCAAATATCCAATGTTCAACAAAAAAAATCACAAGGTGTACAAAGTAATAGGAAGTTATGGACCATTCAAAGAGATAAATCAATAGAAACTATCCCTGAAAAAGAACAGATGGAAGATTTACTAGGCAAAGATTTTAAAACAACTGTCTTAAGGATGCTCAGAAAGCTAAAATAAGATGTGGACAAAGTCAAGAAAACAATGTGTGAACAAAATGAAAATATCATTAATTGGATAAAAACAAAAAAGAACTAAAAAAAAATTCTAGAGCTGAAAATTAGAATAACTGAAATGAAAATTTTAGTAGAGGGATTCAAATGCAGATTTGAGCAACCAGAAGAATCTACAAACATGATGATAGGATGGATAATTGAAATGATCAAGTCTGAGGTACAGAGAAAAGAAAGATTGAAGAAAAGTGAACAGAACCAAAAGGAGCTTGAGGCACCATCAGATGGACCAATATGCACATTGTGGCAGACTCAGAAGGAGAGAGAAAAGGAAAGAAAGATTATTTGAAGAAATGCCCCAAAACTTTCAAAATTCAATGAAATATGGGGTGAAATTTTAAAGAAGTACAAATTAGTAGTTGATAGATGGTCATGGGGATGGGGAGCATGGCATAGGGAATGCAGTTAGCATTATTATATTGAGTAGGTGGAAAACCAGAAGAGAAAAGAAGCAATTAGAGAGATCATTTTATAAACTATATAAATGTCTAACCAATGTACTGTATACTTAAAACTAAAACATAAAAATAAAAAAAAAATAAAAAATTATCCCCTCAGAAAAAGAAAAAAATCAATGAAATACATGAATATAAGCATCCAAGAGACTCAACAAACGCTAGGCAGGATAGATTCAAAGAGACCCAGACCGAAGCACATTATAATCAAACAATTTAAAGCTAAAGCCAAAGAAAGAATCTTGAGAGCAGTAAGAGAAAAGTGACTCATCACGTATAAGGGAATTCTGAATAAGATTGTCAACGGGTTCTCATTAGAATCTTTGGAGATCAGATGACAATGCATTGATATATTTAAACTGCTGAAGGATAAAAACCGTTAACCAAAAATCCTATGTCTGGCAAAACTGTTCCTCAAAAAAAAAAAAAAAATGAGGATGCAGTTAAGACTTTCTCGGATAAATAAAAGTTTGGGGAGTTCATTATCACTAGACCTGACTTAAAAGAAATACTAAAGAGAGACTTTCAGTTTGAAATGAAGAATACTAGACAGTAACTCAAAGCTGTGAAAAAATAAAGAACTTTGGTAAATGTATTTACATGGACAATTATATAAGGCAGTATTACGGTAACTTTGGTTTCTAACTATGCTTTTTTATTACCTAAATTTAGAAACTAATGAATAAAAACAACTATTAGTCTATGTTTTTGGATGCACAGTGCAGAGATGTAGTTAGTGACATCAGCAACTGAAGGAGGGTAGGGATGGAGCTGCAAAGGAGCAGATGTTTTGTATGTTATCAAAGTTAAGCTGATATAAATTCAAATTAGAATGCTGTAACTTTAGGATGTTAAATATAATTCCCATGGTAACAACAAAGACAGAAGGTAGAATAGTAGTTGCCTGAGGCTGGGGGAGAGAAGAATGAGAATTTTTGTTTAATGGGTAGAGAGTTTTAGTTTTGCAGGTTGAAAAAAGAGATGGATGGTGGTGATGATTATACAATAATCTGAATGTTCTTAATGCTATTGAACTGTACACTCAGAAATGGTAAAAATGATAAATTTTATTTTGTATATTTTCCCACAATTTAAAAATAAATAATTTAAAATAGAGTTAGTAGTCATGAAATTAAGATGAGAACATTCATTAGGATTTTTTGTCTTTTCTGTACTCCATTTTAGTTATGTGGATGCAGGTCCACTACAGGGCTAGTGAATATGTGAGTTATAAGACTCACGTAGTGTCTCAAGATTATAAGACAATAAAGTGATGTGAGAAAGGGGTCAAGGAGTTAAGAGTACACAGAAGATGAATTTAATGACTGATGGTGGAATGTAAGCTGATCACTAAAACTCTAGCTTTTAAAATCAAGCTGGTAACAGGAGGAGGTAGGAGACAACAAAAGGATCCTGACCTAATGAGTCAACTTCCTTTAAGCAGCCTTCCTGAATATTCCAAACACTTACATTTTAGGGGGCAGAGTTAGCCATGTTCTATGCATAGCTGTAAGGAATTCTGAAAAATCTGTTGTTTTATTCTGAGGAGCAGTTTCTTGATAAAAACAAACAAACAAACAAACACACAAACATACTATTTACTAGAGGAAAAGGGGAAGACACATGTAGAGAATGCATGTGGAAAGCAACTAGCCTCCTCTGTTACAGTGTGCAATAATATCTTGCCTAATGAGTCTCTTTGGAAAAGAGGACTACAGAAGAAGTTGATTTAGCTTGAGGGAAGGGATATGTTCTCCTTTAATCAGAGCCAGGCACAAGGGCATCTAGGCAAAATGTGAGTTAGACAACTGTATGTCTTTGCTCATCCATCTCTCTTCACCTTCTCCCTCAGGCACACTTATCTCTCAAGTTATAAGAGTCTTTATGTATTTATCATCCTTTTACTTACAAAAGTTTTTTTCAGGAAAGGATATGATAAACCCATTTTCATTATGGTTTAAATGGCGGAAAGTATTTAGAGTCACTCATCTGAACAGGATAAATATTTTTAAAGAGGACGAAATCTTAAGCTAAAAAGTGTGACATCTCATAGGAGAGCATTGCTGCTTAGGAAGTAGAAATAGTTTAAGGGATATGAGGAGCTTCCTGTCACCTCTATAATGATGCCATCTTGGCCATTCCCTATGTGGATGCTCCTAAGGATATCGCTGGCCAGAGCTACATGGTTCAGTCTTTCAGACTGTCAATCTGGCAACAGCTATTAAATTCAATCTGAGACCAAATAAAAAAGAGCATTTTGCAATTGGATTGAATGAAGGTTAATAGCATAAAAGATGCAGAAATCATGATCAGATAGCTGTGGGACTCATACTTCTCACAACTCAATCACTGAATACTGGGAAGTCGAGTTAACCTTATGGCATCTAGCAGAATTGGCCCAGGACAAGTTTTTTTCTTGTGAGAAAGCTCATTTTGTTTTCTGGTTTTTGAATAGCCAAATAGAATTGACTGACGGTTTGCCACATGCCACTAAGAGATATTTTAGCGTATCTGACGACAGAATAAGAATGCTGCTTAACATGAATTTTATTGCTTCTTAGCACCTGCTCTAGCCAACAGTCATTACTGTCTAGGGGAGCTTGTGCTCAGATGATCATTCCTGTACAAATCTTTGCATTTGTATTCTGCTGACTACTGTGCAAGGTAAAATTGATAAATGGAGGTACTGATTGCGAGTGGCAGAAACCTGTGACTATAAGTCCTTTGTAAGCCTGGAATATTAGGAAAGAATGGGGAAGGAGGCTGTTTATGTAATTGCAATCATCGTCTAGATACACTAGACTTTCTCTCTCTTTCATTCAACCTCCTTCCTTCCCCCCCACCCCCGTCTTTTTCCACCTTTCTTCTCCATTAAGTTTTGTTCAATATTTTACTTTAATAGGAGACTGGGAAAAACATGTTATAACCAGGACAAAAACCATCAGGCCAAAACCAAAAATCTATCAGTAGTATAAATGCTAGAATTGTAACTTGCCACCTCTGAATATAACCTTGCCACAGAGTTCTTTGATGGGTCCTTAAGGGTCTTAAAACCCTTAAGATAGCCTCAGTGGGTAGAAGCTAAAGGGTTAGACCTCAGCATGGCAGGGGATCAGCAGAAGCAGCTCCTGGTGTCTAATCAGACTGTTATAAACCTATGTTATATCAGTCGTTAACTGCCCTCCAAAGATTCAAACAGAGAAGGCTACTTGGAGGTAGGAAAAATAAAATAAATTGTTCCTTTGTAATGTACTGGCTTTTTGTTCTTGGGTACAAAACTAGGCACTTAGCCCTCTTGGGCCTTTGGTAAGGAACTGAATCAGTATTCTTTTGCTTATCAAACTTTCTGTTTTTAAGCAGGGAATATCAACTCTGAGTAGATGAGAAAAAGTAAAAGCACATGCCTAATTCATAGGTCAAAAACCCCTACAGATTTAAGTGATGATTCAACTTATTTTATGTGGTCTATTATAACCCTTCCAACATTTTGCTTATTAATCTGTAAAATGTATTTATTACTATATAAATATGTATTTATTACTATATTTTTACTATATTATATTATCTTTCTCTTTTGGAGAAGGTCCCTGGGACTCTTAAAGGGATTTGAATTTTACCGTTTAGACATTTCTTCCCTCTAAAATTCAAAAAGCATAAAAATGTTTCTTATCTTTAGCAGGATTTATGTCTTTTCAATCATAGTTAACAATGACAGAACCTAATGCATCCTCTGCTACCTTATTATGTTATTTTTCTTTGAACCATTTGCACATTATGTATGATTGGGTCTGTACAGATTAAAATAGCTCTGAGACAGCCAATTTAAGGCTTGGGATGAGTGAGCCTGGGCATTAGAGACATTCCAGCATATGCACCTGGTAAATCCCATTGTTAAATCTGCAGTGGGTATGATGGAATGTGCAGCACAGGCACTTTACCCTTGTTAGTGTAAAAGGAGTTGTAAGGACTCTCTTACAGCTCCTTGGAGAATAAAGGAGGAGAGGAAATGGAAAAGACATTCTGAAATCCTATAGCTATTTTTCTCAGTACTCTGAGATGCAAATACAGCCGTCAAAAAGGCTAAACATCTTTGCTGATTTTAGCCTTATATGCTAATTAAATACCTGCTATTGTTTAGTAAAAGGAAATCAGCATGACCGATTTTAGCACATTCAAAAATGGAATTGATACTAGAAACAAGCCTTCTATAAACAGTTCATTGATAAGATATGGTAAAGAATAGGAAATTGCTAAAGATTAGGCTCATGATGATATCAAATATCTATTTTCTTCAAAAATTTGTATTGTTAAATAACAAACCTATTAATCTGATCTGACCATCTGTTAGAGCACTGCTTCTCAACTTTGGAGGATATTAAAATCTCCTGGGGAACATTAAAAAAATACTGATACCTTGGTCATACCCAAAGAGATTCTGATTTATGTGGTCTGGGGTATGGTATGGTGAATTAAAATTAAAAAAAATAAGTTCCACCTTTATTGAGGTATAATTGACAAATAAAATTGTCATGTGATGATTTGATGTATTTCATTATTGTAAAAGAATTCGCACATCAAATTAATACATCTGTAACCTCACATAGTTACTTTTTTTATGAGAACACTCAAGATCTACTATCTTAACAAATTTCAATTGTACAATATAGTATTATCAATAATAGTCACCATGCTATATACATTAGATCCTCAGAATTTATTCATTTTATTACTGACAGTTTGTACTCTTTTACCAACTTCTCCCCATTTCCCTAACTCCCAGCCCCTGGCAACCACCATCCTACTCTATTTCTATGAATTCAACTTTTATATTTTAGATTTCACATTTACATGATACCGTGTAGCATTTATCTTTTTCTCTCTGGCTTATTTCAGTCAGCATAAAGCTCTCTAGGTTCATCTGTGTTGTATGGTCCAGGTTGAGAATCACTTTGAACCATTTAGTTTAGAGTAAGGTGCCTTATTGATACAAATGCTTTAAAAAGTAAGAAATCATTCATTTATAGCTGTATATTTGTAATATACATATATTCTTCAAACTATAAGTAACCCAGAAAATAATTGTCTAAAATTTTTAAGGCTTAGAAACACTTGAATTAAGAGATTAAAATTTTAATGGCATATACCTAGGAATATTGTTTCATAGCTTAGTTTAAAATTGTAAGGCATAAAGTTTATAGAAATCCAGAACTGTATATATTTTAGATCTTATGGTATATTTAAGGAAGCAGAACTGAGCACACACAATTAATGGTTTTCATGAGAAATGTTTTCCTGCAGGCACTTAGCAAGAGCAAAAGTATTTCTTTATAAAAAAGTAATATTTGTTTTTCGTTGGAAGAGAGAGACAATGATCTCTAGGTAGAAGATAACAGCAGCTGAATGCTGATGAAGGTTTGAGTGATTTGATTACAGTTAATTAAGAATCTGGGCATTTCTGAGACTCAGACCTGCTCTATATCAGATTTGATGGAGATCATCTTGACACTTCAAACAGTCTGTGAATTGAGTGAAGTCTTTTGCAACTTTGAGGTCAGAGAGAGGCTTTGATGTAATTATTTCTCATTGCTTAGCTACTGGCACAAATAATTAATTCACTTCATTAGTAACTTAAAACCCCATTGGTGGGGCCTATTTAAAATGTACATTAAAAAGCATGTGGGACACTTTCTTTTTCCAGAAACAAGTCACCTTTCTCACCTGTCTTTGCTAAATCTGAGTAGGAAAAAAAATGTGAATATTTAAACTGATTTTTCATTCTCTAATAAGACAGTAAATTTCCAAAGCTCGATGGCTCTCATCTGCCAGGAATCTGCTTCCCTCACAGCATTTATGAAGAAAAAGGTTATTAAGAGAAAACTGTATACCAGTTTACACTGGGGAATAGCCTGATGATTGATGGACAACACTCTCTATGTTGCCAACAAACATGTGTTTTAGAACTAAAAATAACAGTTTTTGAGAGTGCAATTCCCTAATACGAGAGGTTTTTGATTTTCTGATAGTTATGGAACAATCTCTATTCATTTTAGAAAGGTCTCAGTAAGAAGTGTCACAAGGCATTTTTACATAACTGATATTGTCCCTAAAGTGAATCTCTCTAAGGACAAAGTGAATCTCCAAGGATTTTAGTTTTCACTTTCTCATAAGTTCTATGTTTTCTTTCTTCAACTTATGTGATGGTTAATTTTATGTGTCAACTTACTGGGCTAAAGGATGCCCCGATAGCTTGTAAATGTAACTTTTCATGGTGAGTCTGTGAGGGTGGTTCTGGAAGAGATTAGCATTTGAATCATTAAATTGAAGATTGCTTGCACCAGTGCAGGTGGGCATCATCTAATCCAGTGGTACCCAACCTTTTTGGCACCAGAGACCGGAGCTCCTATGAGAATCTAATGCCTGATGATCTGAGATGGAGCTGAGGCAGTGATATTAGTGCTGGGGAGCAGCTGCAAATACAAATGAAGCTTCTCTCACTGGTCTGGCCTGCTGCTCATCTCCTGCTGTGTGACCACGAACTGTACCAGTCCATGGCTTGGGAGCTGGGGACCCCTAATCCACTGAGGGCCTGAATAGAAAAAGATAAGAGGAAGGGTGGATTTGCTCTCTTTGCTTGACCTGGGACATCTGTTTTCTGCTCACAATCAGTGCCCCTGGTTCTTGGACCTTTGGACTAGTACTGGGACTTACACCATCAGCTTATCTGGTTCTCAGGCCTCAGACGAATTACACTACTGGTTTCCTGGTTCTCTAACTTGCAGGTAGCCAGTTATGGGACTTCTCAGTCTCCATAATCCACTTCCTACAACAAATTTCTTCTTGTATATATCTGTATATATCCTATTGGTTCTGTTTCTCTAGACAATCCTTACTAATACAACTTATAGGTCATAAAGAAATCAGGATCCTTAAAAATCATCCTGAATTTTCTTCTGGTTTTGGGTTGACAGCATCTAAGCCTGGCACATTGCAGTTTCTTAATAGATCTTTCTTTGAATGAAAAGAAAGAGGAGTAAGCCCTGACTTACAGCAATACAGAGGGAAAAAGTTGTGACCCTCACCCCGCTACTACCATTTTTCTTCTTTTAATGAGATCCAGCCTTCGCTGTTCTTAAGTGGACCATTGCTGAGACATAACAAGTACTCTTTCTCTGTTTCCCTGTACTTCTCAGCATTACTTAACACTAACTTACTTTATTCCTTCCCATAGTTGATCTGAGGATTTTGAATGTCTTTCTTCCTTAGCATCATAGAATTTTAAAAGTTGGATTTAGGGAATCATGAGATAAGGATTTAAAGGATATAGCACAGCATATGGCATTTGCCCAAAATAAAATTAAGAGCTATCTACAGAAGTGGGATAAGACACAGGTTCTCCTGAAATCTAATTTGATGCTTTTTAGAATCAATCTCTTGCTTAACCACATGCTAGCCTGTGACAAAAACAATGTTATGATTCTGTTATGTTATGTTATGTTATGTTATGTTATGTTATGTTATGTTATGTTATGTTATGTTATGTTATGTTATGTTATGCTATGTTATGTTATGTTATGTTATGATTCAATGATCCTGTTTCATTTTCTTCTTCCTGGGAACACAAGGCTATTTTTTATTCTTCTTAAATTGGGAGCACGGATTAACTTCTGGACAATGGGATGTAGTCAGAATTGATTTGAGCTAATTTCAGGACTTGCACTTAAAATACCCTATCTGACCCTACCCCGCAGCCTCCTTTTCCCTTCTGGATGTTGTTAGATACCATGTGTTCCGGATGGGTTAGCTACGTAATGGCAGGGGCCAGATCTCTGAGTCATAACTTGAAGGAGGGCCATTGAGGAGAATAATTTACCTTTCCCTGACAATAAGAAAAAAAATAAAGTTTGTTGTGTTAAGCCACTAAAATGTCAGTATTTCTTTGTTTCTGCAGCATAACCATTTCTATCTACATAGCCTATGACAAATTGTGGGCTTTAATCCAAATATATTTTTATCTACTATACAAACTTCATTTGTCCCTTTTGTTTTCTATGGCGAAACAACCCCGACTGCTTTTAATTATAAGGCACACTGATTAATTTTTCCCCTGTTTATTTCTCTTTTCTTCATTTGACTTAGTTGTAGATTAACTCTGACCTTAGGCAAATTTCTCATGGACTCTTTGCCTCAGTTTCCTCAATATGAAATAGAAATAATGTTGTTTCCCTATTTCTTACTCATAGCTGTCAAGAAGATGAATGAGCTGATAATTATTAGGCAAGTAATATTTAAGCATAGAGAATTATTTTACTATTATGTTATTCTCATAAGAATAGTAAAAAGTATTTCTATGCTGTAGATCTGGGAAATGTTATGAAGGAAAGATTTATGATTTGTTCTGTGATTTGTTTTTCTTTGTAAGATTGGAATAATTCGTTTATGGTACATAGATAATGTACTTATCTTAAAACTCAAAGGCATCTTAATATGTCCACATGAATATTTAAAATGCTTCAGGGCACTGGTATTAAGACTGTTATATGAGATAAAGTGATTGATATAAAGAAAAACATGGGTGGCTTTTTCATGCAGTTTCATATTGTAGTGCAAATGTGCAGTTGATTCTAGCCTAGACTTGAATAGAAAATAGTTACAATAGTTAGGGGCTCAGTGAACCTTGTAAAAAATAATATGAATAATATTTGATCCTACAAGGAGACCAGACTTAAAAATTTAATTCTTAATAAGGCATGTTATTTTTTAAAGCAGTGTTAATATTTAACTATAATTACTCTTTAAACTTAGGCAACTATTGTATTCTTCATGACCTTTTTGAACCATAACTTAATTATGAAGCTGTATTTATTTTTAACTTTGAGACAGTCTAAAAGCATCTTCAAATATATTTAAGCTATAATATATTTAATCACATTAGCCAAGGGTTAAAAGTAGAATAATCACAAAATAGTAGTTCCTTTGTTTCATACATTCACTTGATTTATAGAACAAACTTCCTAAAAATTCCTCTCGAATGATTCTGATAATTCTTAGAAAGTGGTCAATATATGCTTCACTGATAATCTAACATATACCCTGTGTTTGGCATCCCCATGATAGTGGCCTTTCCTCCTCATCATCACTGGCTCACTGGGTGATATATTCTGTTTTGTTGGCATCCAGAGCAGGGGCCAGGCTACGAATGAGACCCACGGTGCATCTGGGTCTGGCACTAGAGCCTGCAAACATGCTCTGAGGTTACTAGTATATTATTCTCAGGCCATTGATGTTTGTACCAATGGTCTTCATGTCCAGTAAATCCTTGGCATGAAAAGGATTCTATAGCCAATGCTGCTCAAGTCTCATTATGGTAAAAGGGATATTACTTTTGGTGTCAGCCAGGATCTACACTTAGGCTGACAGTGCCTAAAATTGGAGATGTTACTTTTACTACAGAGATTGTGTTAAAACAGCTTGTTCAAGATTTCTCCATTTTGCTCTTGTTCCCATGTCTGACAACACAGGTATAAGTGCTTCGGATGGGGCCTGGGAGGGAACAGTCCTAATCAGTAATAACCAGGCTTCCTTCAGAATTCCTCCTTAAGTCTGACTCTCATTCATTGTCTTGTTACAGACCTCAATTCTATCTTCTTTTTAGAAATTCATAGTTTACCATTCTATCTTCTTTATTTTTGGAGATCTGAAAATTATGTGAACATGTAATGATGACTAGACAAATGGGAACTCAATCTCGATAATCTTGATAATCACCTAAACTCTCCTCACCTTATGGAAAACTATGTTGAAGAACATAAACTAGCTAGAATCTTGAGGGGTGCCTGTCATCTTTTATGCTACACATGTCTCTTGGTATATATGCTTTCTTGTAGAACTAGATCAGGGACTAGCACAGGAGTATAGAAGTCAAGGAACATATTAGTTTGTGTGTGTTTTTTAAAGATGGGTGATACTAGAACATATGCAAATGCTAATGGGAATTATAAAAAAACCCCAAAAAACTAAAAATAGACAAAGCAGAAGATGCAGGAGGAAACTTGGAGAACTGTTGGAATAAATTCCCAGAAGAGCACTGGCATAACCAGCCTTTGACAGCAGGATGGACTCTTTGTGCTCTCTTTCTTACATTAGGGTGTTTGTCCAGCTAGAACTCTGCCTATAATTGTTTTACTCCATATTTGCCAAACTCATTTCTGTTTCTTCTTCTGGTAGTTATTGTGCAGTAACACCATTCTCTACATCTTGCCCTCCCCTACTTGGTCTAGATGTCCTTCATTTGTGTTCATGCCACAGTCAAAGGATACTTTTATCATAAGCTTTTCATATTTCATTATAATCAGTAATAATGTATTCATTTCTCATTTCCTCCAACAAGGTTGTAAACTCTGAACATTTCTCTAACTTGTTTTATTTATTTTTTTATTGTAGTGAAACAGAAATAACATAAAATTTATTATTTTAACCATTTTTAAATGTTTAATTCTATGACATTAAATACATTCACATTGTTGTGCAGCCGTCGCCACCACCCATCTCCAGAATTTTATCTTCTCCAGCTGAAACTCTGTATCTTAAATACTAATCCCCATTCTCCTCCCCCAGTCCCTGGCAACCAGCATCTAATTTGTTTTTATAATCTCAGGGAGGAACACAGTGCCTGTCATATAATAGGCGGGCAATAAATGTTTATTCAATAAATGAGTAAAGGTACTCATTAATTTTTGTTAATATTCCAATGGAAATGGTGGGCCAATCAATGCTTTTAAATTCGGAGTGACTATTTCATCTCTACATTAGTGAAATGAAACATAGCAAAATTTATTCTAATCACATTGTGTCCTTATTTGATGAAAGAACATCATGATTTTTAAAAAAGGACTGAATAAAAGTGGGTGACAATCAAACTCAAGAGATGGGTACTTGCAAAACAGAAATACAGATTATTAAAGAACATAAACACAAAGGAATTCAATTATCTATAACCTTTACAAAGTAAGTGCAAGAACAAAAATAATCACTAGTTTCAGAAAAATGCCAAATCAATGGCAATGTCAGCTATCACAGTTAATGGAATTAGGGCACAAGGAAAAAGATTACATGAGTAAGCTTTTTTGGTTGTTACAGTGACATTGTTATTTTATGATTGAGTTGCAGATGTTGCTTACAAGTGCCGATAAAAAAACAAGGAGGTTGATCCCAATCAAACTATTTGTTTTAGTGGATTATTAGACTGGCTTTTGGGAAAATAAGCAATATTATTTCACAGATTTATAGTGCTTTCTTCAAGTCTTAGTTTGACAAACATATGATGCTTACAAACTGGCTTTCAAGATATTTTTGAATTCAGTGGTGTTTGATGGTATTATATTTGCTGGAATAAAACAAAAAAGCGTGAATTGTCTGATGGTCATGGGCATAGTTGCAATAATAAGTGAGTGACAAGAAGCATACATCTCCTTTCAGATCCACAAATTCTATTAGCATTGGTAGAACCTAAGTTCTTCTGTTCCTCTATGCCTGAGTTAAGGCTGCTGTGTCAATAAAGCTTTCTCTAAAATATGGGTTAATCTCTTGAATCACATAGAAAAAAAATAATAATCTAAAGCAAAGTGTCAGTTTCCAGTGATAAGAGTCAGTCATGTGAAACTGGCACACGTTCCTAAGGATGAGACAAGAAAATCTGTCAAATATGGTTAGACTACTAGTGGAGACAGAACATTCACAACGAAGTTATACAATTACATGATTTCAACCGGATGCCCTAAAATTTTACAGAATTTTTTATAGTGCAAAATGGTGCTCTAAAATTTAAAAAGCCATACAATCCTATAATTTGAGACATTATTTGAACCATTTTAATAGTATTAAATAATAGCCTGGAAGTAGCAGGTAATGTTGAGATGCCAGGTTTTAAATGACAGGGTGGATTTTAGTTGTTATTTAGCAGTTGTGAGACTTAGGCTAAGATCTTTAATCTCTCTGGGTTTTAGTGTCCTTTTCTATAAAATGAGGAGATCGAACTAGATCAAATAAATCCCCAAATGCTATAAAGCTTTAAAATTTATAAATAGAGCAGATATTAAACTGTCATTTCTCTCTCACGTCAGCTTCATAAGGGTTTGGGAGTGGTATCAGATGTACAGTTTTGAACCTCCGGAATTACTATGTGTATATATTTCAAATGATTTCAACTATGGCCTATTAATTATTGAGTAATCAACTTTGATTGACACTCTTAGTTTCATTAGATGAGCTCACATACTAAGACTCACAATAGAATTGGTTCTATTTTTCTTAATTCTATAGGATACTTTATAGTGCAAAGATTAAACACTTTTTTTCCCTGAAAGTAATGAGCATTGATTTCTTTACCCCCAATCAAACTTTCACGTTCCAGGAGAGGAACTTTAAAAAACAAAATCCCTTTTAAATCTTGCTGTCTTTCTGAGCTCCCAAGGGTTAAAAGATATTATGCCATTTAAATAATGGAAAATTGTGTATCCTCGTTTTAATCTTTTGCCCAAGTAAATACTACTTCAGGGACTTTAATTTTAAAGCACAAGTTCATCTCAATCTTTACCTTAATAACATTTATAAAGATTGAACGTAGGGCTGACTTTACACCTAAGAAATCTTGAACAATTTATACACAGGAGGCCAAAGTTGTTTTAAAATTAAAATGTACATTCTTTTTTTTTAATTTGAGTTTTAAATTGTCTTTATTATGCCACTTGAAATCTCTTATTTTGTAGATCTCTGTTTGAATTAAATAATAGAGAAAAAAGTCTGGGGATGAATATGTATGCATTTTGTTTTTAGAAAGCCCTAACAGACTTCTCTTTTGCCTTCACTATCAGAACACATAAGACCAAATTTAGTATCCATTTGAATTGACTTATTTAGTTCTGATGATTAGTAGCTTTTCTTTAGTACTTTTTTTTTTTTTTTTTTTTAGAAATACCCTCTTCTCAAAGATGAGTAATTTCTTTCAGTTTTGGTGAACTTTGAAATTGTTGCCTATAACAATTTCCCGGCTGTCCCCCCAAATGCAATAGTCATTTACTGATCATCTACTTCATATTTAAAAACAAAAAAAACAAACATACTGTAAAAGTGTCCTAAAGGTAACCAGTTTCACTAAACACCAAAATGCAATAGTATGTGTAACCATGACTGCCTGGATTCAAGCCTACAGGGACTTTCTGATTCTAGGGTGGAGATCTGACTACCTCATTTATAGAAGCATTTAATGCCACAAATATGTCTCCCAGTTTTTGGATCACTTCAATATGAACTACAAAGGCCAGCAGTGGTTTAGAGGTCCTTTACTATTTCCTACAAACCTTCAATGCTATTTCCCTTTCTTCTTCCTCTCAAACCAATATTACCAAAAGAGAAAATTAAAGAGATATTTTGGGTGCCTCAAGCAAATTTTCACTGAAAACAATCCTTGATGACACCTATTGACAAGGCTTAACCTGTCTTTACAATGACTTATAACTTAGCTTTTCTAACTATATATGTGGATTTTTTTTTTCCAAAGTGCATGATATTTTGATATAGCAGCCCATAGCAAACATGGGATTTCCTTTCCTTACATTTGTTTCAAAATTTAAAAAACTAGTTGGTACTTCAGATTTGCCAACTTGTCACAGGCCGAATGTTTCTGTCTTCCCAATATTTGTACTTTGAAACTCTACTCCTTAATGTGATCGTGTCAGGAGGTGGGAACTTTGGGAAATAATTAGGATTATTAATTAGGAACTTTTGGGAAATAATTAGGTGACATAGTGAGAGTGGAGCCTCTGCTCTGCTCACTGCCAGTGAGTTGGCCATGTGCAACCTGGAAGTGTCATCACTAAAACCAAACACAAGCTCAGCCTTCCAGCCTCCAGAACTGTGAGAAATAAATTTCTTTTGTTTATAAGCCACAAAGTGCATGATATTTTGATATAGCAGCCCAGATAGACTGAGCCAACACTGAAGCCACTTTGAGTCCATCCCTTTACCCTTAGCACTCTCCCTCTTGGACTCATCTGTGATCAGATGTGAATGAATGCAGGCAAAGCCCTGCTACAATAGGTCCTGCTCTCTCAGTTCTCATCTAAAAGGCCTAAGTGAGTCAGGCAGCTCACCTCTGCATCTCTTTGTCTTCATTTCAGAAAGGAAGGTATAGCTAACTCCATTTTAGCCTTGGGTGTGAGCTGTACTCTCCAAACCTGCTTTACCTTTAACAAGGCTATACTTTGATCTGCCCCAGGCTTTTGGACTCTATTTTTACAATCGATGTTATCCCACAAAGAAGATCTGGTAATTGATTAGCACCCCACAAAATTCCTAACAGTTTAGAATAACACATATAATTCTATGTCGATGATTATTTAGTCTTTGTCCTGATTTATCCACATATGTTCTGTGATTGATCACTGATTCACTATGACTTGGAGTCTGTGTCAATCACTGGCTTAAGCTCAAAAGATAGAGGAAATTTCAACCTGCTTACTTGGCTTTCTTTTGCACCAATCTGAGCCTGCTTCTGAGACTACCCGGGGTAAACATAGTTGAGCCCTCTGGAAATCGATATGGAGAACTAAGGCATCACTACTTTTCAGAGAACATCATGGAGCCTGGGTAGGTACAGTAGATGGTGGTCAAGATATGATGGTCAAGATTTATCTGGTCTGGTGAACAGTCTGTCCATTATCTTGAGCAACCAGGAAGCTTTCAGTAATATAGGGACTGGAGGAAAGAAATTTAAAGCAGCAGGCCACATTAGAATAGGTAAGGAGATTGTCATAATAAGCAGACGAGAGGGCCTTCTCTCTTCAGTGCCTTTCACTCAACCCACAGCACCAGAGACACACACATAAGGAATCACGGACATATATATGTAAAAATGCACACAGAGACGCACACATGGACATTCACAGATAAACACAGTCACTCACAGATAGACACACACACAGTGTTTTCTCCTTGGAACTCTTGCTTATACTGCATGCACCCCATCACCAAATCTAGGTAAAGCTAGGTTGTCCTTTGAATCTCAACAGTTCTGTCAACTCTGAGTTCTTCAGTGCCTTGGATATTGATCTCTTGTTCCTCTATACTATAAAATTCCCATTTAATTAAAAAAAAAAAAGTTTCCAAAGGAATAATTTTCTTTCTACAACTAGACTGCATTGTGCATGAGAGAAGAAGAGACTTTGTTTTATAACTGGGATTATATCAATTGTGGGTCTAAAAAGACTGAGAATAAAATATTCGATTCAGTGAAGTGATCGTGAGGGCATGGAGGATGACTCAGGAACGCCCCAAATATGCAATAGATTGTCCTTCAACTCTAAATAAATGAGCACCTTCTTGTCCTAGGCTCTGTGCAAAGTTCCAAGAATATTATATATAACAGACAAGAGACATTCTTTTTAAATTCTTGGAACTTTGAGTCTAGTGAGAAATCAAATAGTTATAAAACTTTTTTTAAAAAATAAAAGAAGTGGAAACTAGTACTATGAGGTTTCAGCAATTAGTATACAACTATAACTAATTAGTTTTTTTCCCTTTTATCTACTAGTCTAGTCTTATTACACAGAAAGTAAAACTAACATTAACATCTGCCTAAATACAATCTTTTTAAAATGCATAATAACTGAATAATGTATAACATCACATGGAGTGAAATGTCATTTATATTTAACCAAACTTTTCCAAACAAATAAGATAATATAGCTACATTATAAAATAATCAGTGTAGGGAGGGTCCATTGCTTGCTTTCTAAATCAAGTGATATTTACATGTACTACAAATTAGCATATTAGCACACAAAATTTGTTTTCCAAATAAAAGAAGATTTGCTGCCCACTTTAATCTGCTAAGCGGTTGTAAAACAAACGTTACCTTTAATGTTATAAATTAAAAAAATACAATTGCTTGCATTAACCTACCATATGTTTATGCGAACTGGAGATAATTGACATCTATTTAAGGGATCATAAGGATTATAAAAGATTATACTGACACTCCTTTAAACTATAATTATCACCTTCCATTAATAATAACATGAATTTACATAAGTATATTTCTCTGCTAATTACCTGTAATTGAGATAATAATCCATGGGGTAAATGCATTTTTTTGGTTGTTAAATCCCCTACAGCTCCTCAATACCTACATTTTAATTTTATAGTGTAAGTTCATTGGCTTGTTTATGTACTAACTGCAGCAAGAACAGATTTTTCATTAAGCATCAGCCACTGCTCCTGGGTTGAGGCAAACAGGAAGCAGAGCTGGGGATCCTAGCACTTGGGAAGGCCCATCTGTTCAGACAGAGTGAGATGGCCAGTCGCTCTTAAGGAAAAGGCATGTGGATGCATTCACATGCTAGCGATTAAACTAACCTGAAATAAGGTGAGCTCATAAGTATCAAATCCCTTTGGAACTCATGGTTGGATTATAACCATTTACTTTTAATTTGATACGCAAATCACCAATGTCTGCAATGCTGTCCACTTGAAAGAATCAGTTTTTTTTTTTTTTTAAATGCCTACAGCACCTGATATTCCTAGGTGGTCTCCCATCCAAGTACTAACCAGGCCCGACCCTGTTTAGCTTCCGAGATCATATGAGATCGGGCACATTCAGGGTAGCATGGCCAGAGATAAGGAATCAGTTTTTAAGTCATTTCACCAGCAACTGTGGACTTATTTTTTAAAAGGCCTGCTTTCTTCAGAAGACTCTAACACTGCACTGGCTAAGATAAAATAATTAAATAAAGATTTACAATGTGAAGGCGATAAGAATTAATGACTTAGCAAATTCTCACTTCTCTCAAGACAGTTATTATTCAAACAGTGAATTCATATGGTCCCTCAATAGCAGAGGGAAAATCTGAGATGATTATAGTGAATTATACTAAACATTAAAGAGATGAATAATGATGAATTTCTCAGAATTGGTTGAGAGGGGAAAATTGTCTGAATAAAGTCCAGTTTGTGTTATTTGCAATAATTTGAGGCAGAATGCCAAGTTTTTGTGGCCAGAGAATAGAGAATGTCAATAGGATATTAGCCTAAAAAGATGTGGGTGCAGCCTTGAGGATACATAATGGCACAAAGGCTCCTGTCATCTCTGCGGAGTGCTGTCGTTCAGTGAGGACAGTAGTGTAATAGGTGAGTTATTGCTAATCCTCAGTCATCATATTGATACTATTGTAGTATCAGTCATCATATTGATACTATTGTAGATGGACAAACAGGTCCAGAGAGGTTAAGTTCTACATACAAGGTCTCCTATCTAGGAAATAGGGAAGCAAAGATTTGGCTCCAGCCAACTTGCTCAAAATTCGTGAGTACTCCCTCTATAATACATAGAATCTTTTGATCAGTTCTGCTTAAGGCTCAACCAACTTCTGTACAACTGTGTATGTACTGGGCATTTGTAATTTTTTGTCTGCAGCATATCTTCAGTCCTATATTTCTAATAGCATCCCAATTGCCCTTGTTTGTATGTAATCTTAGAGGAAGACAAAATTTCTTCCATTCTTTATCCTTGCATGAATGGAAGAAGTTGTATTAGGTACATACTTGGACTTAGAAAGATGAATGCTTTCTTGTAAGACTTAGAATCATGTGAGAGTGATGCTAGCAATAATTGGGGTCTCATTGTCCACAGTGGGGTTCAGATCACGCTGTTCCCACTAGTTTGCCTTTGCTGCCCTAGCCCTTGATTCCTGACTGTTATCCAAGATTAGTTTCCCAGCTTCCCTTAGATTCAGTTGAGTTTATAGCCTTCTAGTACATTCCCTTTGTGTGTTGGCAGGTCAGAATCAGTTTATTATTATGGCATGGGAACTTCTTACCTCCCTGTCCAAAGCAAAAGGCAACAGGAAAAAGGAAAAAAAGAGATAAAATCTTAAAAATCAAGGGACCATTCCTTTAAGCAAAAGTCACATATAAATTGCTTCATATAAAATTTCATAGTAGATGATAAATGACAGCAAGAAAACAAATGAATTCAGAGACTGTAAGTGTTAACCTTACTGAATCCATGCCTAAGAGTCAAAACCAAAACCAATTAAATGGAACTTTCTGAATGAACAGAATAATCACATCACTATCTCTCATTTAAAAAAAAGTTTTAGACTCTCCAAACATATTTCTAAAACTCTATTTGATATTTAATATTTGATCTTCCTACTTTCATATCTTTCTCTTAGGTCTTTTCCCATCCATTTAAATAGCATTCTTGCTCTCGTGGTAATACATTTGTTCACAAATAACTTATTTTTAGTAAATAAAAATCTAGACCTTTTAAATAAAAGCCATATGAATGAATATGCCTCTAATATGCATATAGTACTGTGCTTAAACAGTAGAATAGGTGATGATTTTGGTTTGAGATGAATGAATTTCAATGTGGGATCCAGGATGCTCTTTAGGATAAATCTAGAGAAATTGCTTATTTCATGACTTTTTTTTTTATATATTACCTTTGGCCTCTGATTTTTATGATTTTCAAACTGATTTAAATACATGACACCCTTTGGGAACAGCATTACAACTGGCAGAGGAAAGAGTTGTTGAGAATCTTCTAGAATTTCTTAGAGAGGGACATTTATCTGTCTTCGTAAAACCTTTTCTTCTGGGCATGAGTGGTGGGTTGGAATTAACTCTTTTATGACTGGCTTTAAAATTTAAATATTCCTTGGTGAAATCATCCTACAGTTGTGGTATTAATTTCTCTAGTTTCTTAGGCAGAATATGCCTACCTAAGAGTATGTTTTCTACATTCAGCTCCAGAAAGCTGTTTCAGGAAGGTGTGATTTCATGATAGCTTTAGTTAAAGGCCTTATTCAGATCTTGGTTTTCTGCAACTAATTCTCTTTTTATCTTGTTAGTTCTAAAAATATGATAGTCGAGAAGAAGGGATAAATATGTAAGCTCTTGGAGTCAAATTGGCTGGGTTAAAATCAGTTTTATTATTTAGGAGCTGTGTGATCTTCACCATGTTAGATGATTTCTCTGTCTCAATTATCTTACTTGTAAATAATAGGTGATCACATTATATCTAACTTATAAGATCATTTTTATTCACTAAATATTATTAAGCGCATATTATAAGCTATTTAATATTGAGTAATGGGAATATAGAAGTGAAAAAGGAGGCAAAAATTCTTGACCTTATCGAGCTCTCATTCTACTAGATAATAGCCAATATCTACTCAATATTTATAGAGTACCAGACACTGTTAAAATAAGAAATATATATATACATATGTACATATACATACCTACATACATACTCACACCTTTTTTCCACTTAATATTGATAGTCACTTCATGGAACAGATACAGTTGATATTTCTATTACTTTAGGCACAGAATCATTAAGTAACTTGCTCAAGATTACACAAGATTGAAAGGACAAATGTAAAGGGCTTGGAGAAGTACCTGATATAAAGGAAGCACTAGATAGATGATAGATAGGTAGATAGATAGATTTGATAGACAAATAGATATTCTATTTGTGATTAATTAATAATATTTCCCTCAGTCTTTCAAGCACTAATGGTTCTTATGTACTGTTTATATGTATATTTCTTTATCATGGATATAGTAATGTTTAAGTAATACAGAAATATGTGAAGTAAAAATAAGAGTCCTTAAAATATCCTCTCATACATACCATTAAGAGTTTGGCTTCTAAATTATGATAGACTTCTCTTCCTAGGGCTTTTGTGAAATTAGGTCCCAGAGTATAATAAGATAAAATTTTTGGTTACAATCAGTATTCATCTCAGAAACATCAAGTGATTTCTAATATCAATGAAAATTACCAATGGGTAAGAAGTAGATTACAGAAGGGACAGTATAAGGAATATTTAAACAATTTCGTAATTGGCATTTTTTCATTCACCTTCTCATAAGAGCAATGATATGAAATAACTCTTTTTTCTGTAGTACAGAAAAGAAAACTCTATTTTTGCTTAATTGGATTGACTGCCAACCAATTGCGAACTTTTAAATATAAGTAGTTATTTAGTATAGCAACATACTTTAGGGCATACGCTCATTTTTATGTATGAGGAATCACAATTATAACTCTCCTGGAACCAAGAGGAGAATTATTCCCTGCATCTATTTACACATTTTAAACCAAAACTGCTTGAGAACCTAGCTCCAATTTTTATTTCCTTTCATATTGATTCAACCCAACTGAAAGGCTCTAAATCTCATTTTATAGAAACGAGTGTTTCGTTATTGTAATTACCAAGATAATAGTTTTGGTAACGTGTTTAACTAATAGAATTTCATCAGTCTTTCAAACGCTAATGGTATATCTCTATGTTTTAAGTAAGTAAAAACTTATTGAAGAATCATAAACAAAACTAAAATGTAGGTCTTTAATATGAGACAATACTTAATAGGTACCAGATGGATCTACCCAGAGCTATGTACAAGTGTGAACTATTATATTCCAGATGTTACCTACTCAAAGAGAGGGTATAATCTTGGGCAAAATAAGGTGTGTGTGTAATAAGGGCTATATAAAGCAATTGGAACAGAGAGAAAACTTAGGAACTTTTATTAGTATTAGTTTAGTTTAAAAATTGGGAAGGCATAAAATAAGTTTTAACTAACATTTATTATATTAATAAAATTAAGAAATGACTAAAAAAGATTCCTCTGAGTAAATTTGCATTGAAGATAAGCATAAACAAGATAAAATGGAGAAAATGATGCCTCTCCTATTCCACTGTCCTCTTCATCAGCCACATTGAGAGGTAGAACAATTATTACCTAATCATATCTATCAGGAAGCTCTTTAAAAAATGAAATTATGAGGAAGGTTATTTGAAGTATAGATTCATATCTACATCATTAATGATGAACTTCACCCTAGATGTATCTTGTGCCTTGAGATATTAGCAATATATATGATGTACAATGTGTAGATATTACATTCACATACACATGCACTAGGAAGGCTTTTTCACATTTTTCCCCCCAACAATAAAAGAAATTTGGAGAACACTGATCCTGTGAAGACAATAATCATTCTATCTCTTTATCGAAGGTTGAATTTATTAGTGTACTGTATACACCAGAGATTACAAACACATTTTCTTTGAGCCAAACCTGGTTCACAGAAATGTTTTATGCAGCTTACACAGTGTTATTTTCTCCATTTATTTGCTTACTTTGGAAACTCACGAGATTTTATATTTTAAATACAAAGTTTTTTTTTCACTCCCTTACAAAGCTCTGCCCATAATGCGCATGTTTTTCTGCATGGGAACCATCTTTCCTCTTTAGTCAGAATATTCTTTCAGGTTCCCTACAGTTTCATCTGCTTCCTATAGTTTATATTCAATTCGCTCTGTTCATTAATGTCCCTGTATGCATTTGAGTCTGAACTTTAGTATAAATGGTAGCTGTGGTATAGACAGCTAGTGAGTCTCACAAAGATTCGGACTTCCCCACACTAACAAGTATGGAGCAAGTACTAGGAAGCAACTGCTGATCCAGGAATATTCCTTCCTTCTTGTCCCATCTAATGGGGCATTGTGACTAGTTCTATCGATGGCACATGATCGGAAGTGACATATGTCCCAAAAAACTTTCTTTTTTTTCCCCATCATTGTCTGACTTCAGAGGAGACCTAGCAGAGAGGAATAGCATCAGGTAGTAGAAGTCTGGTACCTGAGTTAACTCTTGGAAGGCTTTCTGTAGACCAACAATTTAGATTCAAGTCTTAGAGTGCACAGTGTTTCAAAGTTGGGGCTCTGTATCCAGAAGATGCCCTCAACTTGAAAAGAAATGAAGCACTATTTCTGTTGGGCTCAGTAAGTAGATTTTAGAAAGAAGATCAAAATACAATTACTTGAGGTTTCTACCTCTGTATGACTAGCCCTATAGGGTACAAGAGCCCAGATAAAGTTTTAGCAGAACCTCACAGTTAAGAAGGGGTATGTGTATAGATGGAAATTGGCTCAACTTAGTTCTAGGGAATTTAAAGTTGACAGAGCTAAGTTTGGAGTTTAACCAAACTGAAGGTGTCTTCATATCAGGCTCACCAGTCTTGCTCAGACCTCAATGACAGAGAAATGAATAGGTAGGATATAAATACCTTTTGGGTAGATTTTATTACTGTTTTCAATTGGTTGCTGCCTCTCCCTGTGAGAAGATATTTTTCCCACTCTGTTGACATGAGACTTGACCATGTATCTTACTTTGGTCAATAAAATGTGAGTAAAATGATCTAAAGTATTACTTTAGGTCAAAAATTTAGAAGCCCTCATATGGTTCCACCACTGGTTTTTCCCCTCTTCCTAGAGAATAGCATATCCTTGATAGAGATTGCTCCCATTGCAGGGAACCTGAAATGGAGCAAAGCCAAACTAACCAGTAATGTAAATAAACATGAATACAGTATAAACCTTGTTGTCAAAAGTTATTGAGATTTCAGGATTGTCTGTTATTACAGCTTAAGCTAGTAGAGTCTGGTTAATAAACTTTTTCCTCCAGTAAAGATACTTTTACTGGAGGAAATATATGGATATTTACTGGAGATACTATATATAGATATATTGCTTTTGGTAAAAATAATAGTAATCATTAGTGGCAAATGTCTGTGTCAATTTGAATTCACTATTAAATTTTGCCTAAAATATTCTTTTGATAAAGAAAAAATTAACCTAATAGACATGAAACTTTTTTCACTATAGCCAAAAGGTTAATTATAAATAGAAGTAATAGTTTGCATAGAACAGTCTTAGAAATGGGAAGACAATTTTATTTCTTTCTGAGGAAAAAATGAAGCCTTCGTTTTAAAGTTAAAATATCTTGAATGCATTGGAACTCATAATGATGTTTAGAATGAATTGACATATGATTTCTATTCCATCTGGAATGGCTATTCCATCACTTTTTGAGGAGACAGGTTGGCATCCTGCATGACCTTTGAACACAAAAGAAAAACATTTTCAGTATGTTGAATGACAGTTGTAAACAGAATGGCTCAGCAAAAGTAAATTCAATTTACTTTCGTTGGAAGTACAAATACTATGAATAACCACAAAGTCTACAATTATGGCTGGCTAATCTAGGATTCTGAGTTATGCTTCTCACAAAGCATCTTCTTTGATTCTAAGGCATTATTCCAGAGAGTCAATTCCAAAGAGTAATGGATTAGTTTTAAACAAGGAAAAGAACCAAAGCTTTAGAAAAAAATAAGAGAAATTCAGGATTGGAAAACATAAGTGGACAAAGAATTTGCTGTTATGGGTACCTTTGAAAATAATTGTATACCTTTCTGGCTCCCATCAATGGCACTCACTCATAGTATTTTGAGAATAAGATAAAAAGAAGCAATGGGCTGCTGTGTCTATAGATTCAGTCTTAGAGTTTGACCTCTTCAGGTTTTTTCATGAAGCCAGATGAAACTTGCTGTTTACTCAAACAAGAAGAACAAAGCTGTGAGCAAACTGGTTTACTGCTAACACTGCCTCTAATCCCAAGACAAGGTTATATTGGTGAGATTAGGTTAGGCTTGTGTTGTAGTAAACAATTCACAAATCTCTATTTCTTAATCATACTGCTGTCCCATGCAAATCAGCATGGTCAGCATAGTCAGGAACCCAGATTGTGGAGGGCGCTACCATGTATTTTAGAGCTACACTACGTAGAACACACGATGCCCATGTTTCTCAGCACAGCCCATGCTTGAGAGTCTCTCACTAGCAGTTAAAGTGCTTTGGTGCATACTACAAACTATTAGCCAAAACTGCTCACATGGCCTTGCCTAATTTCAGGAAGGTAGGGATGTAAAATCATCCTCCTATTTACCTAGCAGGACAAGAGAACTAGTTATGAATGAGTTCAACCACTGAAATGCTCAACCGCATAAGTGAACAGACACCAACCTTAAAAAAACCTACATGGAACCTTGGAATGAAAGACAAAATACTAGACAAATATAAAAATTATATCACTGTAAATAGCATTTGGGAAAATCAAATGAGACAGAATAGAGTTTTTCCTTTGGAGAACTGTGTTTACACCTGTATCTTAGAAACTTGTCATCCATCTATTGTTTCAAAACAGCTTTGATCATAATATATTTTAAAAGATGTTATTGAACTGTGAGACAGATTATGGTCTTTTCAAAAATAACACCCTATAACTGTAGCCATGCTTTTTATATTAGAAAGAATAATAATAATAATAATAATAATAATAATAATAATAATAATATAAACAAAGAAAACTTTTTGGAAAAATGTATGTTTCCCCCCATCTAATGATAGGATGAATATTTTCTTCTATATCTCTACTCCCAGGTCTTTCCCAACTCAGGAAATGGCCCTACCATCCACTCAGTTGTTCAGATTCCAAACTGCATCATCTATGGATTTGGGCAGTGGTGGGGAAATATTTAATGAATAAAAGATAGTCACTGAGATTAAGAGAGATCAGTTGCATCATGATGAGTAATTTTTTCTCTTTCTCTTACAAAACTAGATAAGAACAGAGAGATAACCATCTGCAAAAAATATAAAGATATTCTGATTGATCAGGCATGCTATCTTTATATACTACTTATAATAGGGAAGTAGTAGCAGAATGAGTTATACTTGCTTATAAACAGTAGATTACAGACCTGGGCATCTATAAAATTAAAACCTCCTTCAGATGAGTCTAAGGTAGAACCTCAGCAATGGAACCATTGCTATAAGTGAATCAGGGATCATGTCTCCTTTTGTGCACTGTTGTATCTTCAGTGCCTAGTATAATCCCTAACATGTAGTTGACATTCAATAAATATTTGCTGAATAAATTAATATTGATGGATAGAGTATATTTGAAAAAATATTTGTAAAATTAAAGCATTATGTAGACATAAGCTGGCAAAGACTTAAAATGAGAAGTATAGTTTTAAAAGTGAAAATGAGTTAAAGTAAATGTTAGTCAACGTCTCTTTGACATTGGCTGGCTACACAGGGTCATGGGAAATATGTCTGTTAATTTCCTCTGATAAACATAATTAGGTAATTAAATGTGAGTTCTCCCTCTCTTTCTGAGAGCCATGTTATAGCAGGTATTAGCATTCAATAAATATGACCCACTATTCATTTAGATGCCTGAGTTTTCACAGAACGCAGTTACATCTGTCTTGAGAGACCTATAATTAAACCACACTGTTTAAGTGTAATTAAATATAATGACCACTATAACATACTTGGTACTTCTTTGGTTTAACTCTCATAATTTCTTGCCACTTATCAATTTTGACTTTTTTCAAGTACTTCTGATTAATATTGCTGTTGCTTTGGTAAAAGAAAATTAGAAAAATTTTAATGGTGCTGTCTTGGATGGATTCTCTCTTCATTCAAGACCCTTTAAAAAATTACTTATCCTACTTCTACCTGATTCACAATATCCCTCTATACTTCTATTTCCTTTTTCTTGTCTTTATTTCCTTTCCCACATTCTGTCAATTCTGTTATTACTTAAATCAGCCTCAGATCTTGTGTCTCAAAGGCTTCTTTTTCTGCTTCATTTTAGGGTTCATGATGCGATAGACAATGAGGCAGAATTTCTTAACAGAGTAGAGAAGTCCCTTCAGAGTTACGTTTCTTTTCTCTCACCATTCATTCTTCCAAGCATCCCGCTCCAAAATGTGTCCTTAGTTGAACATGACTTTGACTGGTTCCCAGATGCATCATGCATTTACATTTTTATATTGCATCAATTAGGATGTTTTCAGAAAACTTTTTAAGTGGGTTAGATAAATAATATTTATTATTTCATATTTAAAAAGCCCACAGAGAGAATGATTCATCTCCTCCTGTCTCATTGGCCAGAACTGTTTCTCATGCCCTTACTGATCTCTTGGTGAGAGGAATATTGGCTTAAACTAGTCTTAATTCACCCATAGTGATTAGAGAGAGACTTTACCTCTTTGAAAGTACTTACTGGAAAAGTTTGAACAAAATTGGGGTCTTCTTGTTAAGTAAGAAGTTGGGAAATAGCTGTTGAGTGGGAAACTATGTCTTTCGTAAATACAACTTTACTTTTCTACTTGCAGAGTTCTCTCCCTGTCTTCCTCCCCTTTAGGTAAAATTAAAACTCAACCACTAAGATTCTCTTCAGATGCCATGTCCTTTACGAAGTTTTATTCAGCCCCCTGTAGAAAGAGTTAGTTGCTTCTTTTTCCTTTATTTTCAAAACCATTTATGTTTTTATTAAAACACTTTGCAAACTATTACATATATGTATATCCATAATTCCTTTCATTAGGTGGAAGATGCTGGAAATCAAGGGCTTATTGGACACTGAATTCCTAGTATCCAACATTTTACCTGACTCAGAGTAGATGTTGAGTAAATGTTTGAAAGGTTAAATGATCAAATCAAATTATATCCAGATATCTTAGATAATGTGTGTGTGTGTAGTTTATATAATCTAATTTATAACAAGTACTATTATTATAAGGATAACAAGTAGTAGTATTCTAAGAAAGACCAGAGCAACATTTGTCTGCTTTTGTAATTTATAGCTGGACTAGAAATAATGTATTTCCTATCCTTTGAAAACTTCTGATGATGATTTAAATAGACCCTTAGAAGGCAAACTCACTTGGACATATAAATTCAAAATATACATGTCTGACACTGTCCTAAGCTCTTATACAACAAAATAACACAGGTATAGACCTCGCTGTCAGGAAGCCCAGAATCTAGTGAGGACAATGACTTTTTAAGAAAATAAGTAATGAAAATGCAGTATTTACTTGGAGCAATACATCCCAAAGCAGGAACTTTAAGGGAGGAAATGATAAGAGAGGTTATCCTCTTGGATAATGCCTATCTGTAGTGGAAGTGATGCCTAACTTTTGTCTAGGAGGATATTAAGAACTTTTCCAAATGAGTCAGGGGCAAAAAGAATGCCAGGATGAGGAGGAAGACTGTACAAAGATAACAGAAGCATATACTCATATGCATAATTAGAAAGTGCAAGTAGTTCTACAGTCTTGGAAGACGTACTTTGAGAACAATACCAAGGGAGGTAGCTTTACAGGGAAATATGGGGCTGGATTATGAAGGGTGTTAGGAAAGGATCTAGAACTATTTCAAAGGCTTTTACTGGGAACTGGCTCGCTTAATTTGCATTACTGCCAGGGAAAAACGCTCTTCAACTAACAAATGCACTGTAAGTTCTCATTGAATGGATGGTGGTAAAGTCTTTTATTGGCAAATTAGAGAACCTCAGCAGACTAAATTGATATAAAATGAGCAACTTTCTGTTTTACTTTTAAAATAGTAGGAAATTTGAAATGGATCCTCTTCCCCAAGAGAATTTTTCATCCTCTTATTGTCACCTGGGGGATGTTAATGCTTTTGGACTGCTGCCTGCAGTCTTGGCCTTGCCCCCTAAGTGGATATTCAGTGATGGCAGTATACCCTCATAAAGATAGACTGCTGATTACATTTCCATTAAAGACCAGAGCCACATCTGTCTGCTAATTTTCCTGCCAATAAATGTTAAGATTTTTACAATGGCTAGCTAACTGTGGAGAAGAACCACTTTTCTTGTCGGAGTGCAGAGATAGCATGTGAAATTTATGACCATTGTCTTCATCAACAAATATCCTATATAGAGTTTCTAAAATAGACTTTACAAATTGTAGTTTTTTTTTTAATCATATGCCTAGATTTTTGAGAAGTTGTTCACTTTTTCAGATTCTGTTTGTCCCCTTCGGGCATAAAAATGAAAAAGAATGGATGTAGAGAGTATAATTAGTTATTTACTTATCAAATGTCTGTGAAACATTTATTAGGTTCCAGGCGATAGGTGCCATGACTTTAAAAAAAAATGGATGTGGCATGACTGTTGCCCTTAAATGCTTGTAATCCAACTCTCCCACCTTGAGTGTAAGGTATTTTTAAAGTAAATACTAAAACACAATTCTTATGAAGGGAAACAATAGCTATCATAGTACTATGGTTAGCAAGAGAAACCATAGGTAAAATTCTAGGATCCTTGATTATAGTTAGTAGCAGATTTAAGTCCCTGTAGCAGTTGTTGTAATTATACACACACACACACACACATTTTGATTATCTATTTTTATAGACTGACCGTGTCCCCCTCAAAATCTTTATGTTGAAGCCCTCACCTCCAATGTACTTAGAGATCAGGACTTTGGGAGGTAATTAGGGTCAAATGAGATCAGGAGAGTGGGGCCTTCATGATAGGGTTAGTGTCCTTATAAGAAACATTAGGAGCTTACCCTTGTCCCCTCCTCCATTTATTATCTCACTCTTTCTTAAAAAAAAGTACAAAGGAGGCCATGTGAGTATATAGCAAGTAAGCAGCTACCTACAAGTCAGGAAGAGAGCTCTCACCAGAATCTGACTGTGTTGGCACTCTAATCTTGTGGAATTTCAGCCTCCAGAATGGTGAGAAAATAAATTTCTGTTGTTTAAGCCATCTAGTCTATGGTGTTTAGTTATGGCAGCTTGAGCTGACTAATATACTCATCCTATGGTAGACACCATGCCTAGTACTTTCCTTTTACTTAATGTTCACCATGATTTTTCATTGCAACTATTATTGTCATCATTTTATAGGTATATCAACTGAGGCTAGGGAGCTTAATAATTTGCCTGAGATAGTAGAGCCAGTAAGTGGCAAATCAGTATTTGAGCCCATGCCCACATTATATCCACTATTAAGTAACGCCACTTCATGTGCAGATTCATTAATTTTTGTTCCTCTAAATGGCAATATATGGTACTTAGATATTTGTATTCTAACTTCCCAAATATCCACTTTTTAAAAATCTCGTATTTAGTAATAATCACACAAACTAATTTGCCCTTGTATCTAAGCATTTGATATGCTCGTTAATAGTCATTTATGTAATGATTTCAGGAGCCATAGAAGTTGGAGAATATTTCTTCCCTGAGATCCAAGTATCGTCTTCTTCACTATTTAATTTTGTAATGATAAGGAGAAGCAATATAACAGTTGTCTGACTCAACATGATAGCACATTAATTATATGATTGCTGAGATTCTTCAGCCCTGTTTTTATTTGCTGTGGAAATTACGTGATGATGTGATTCAGTGTCAGGTGGGACTGTCATTTAGGTCATCATATGGGTATTCTACTTACTGCTTTTGATAGTTTTACTTTTTTTTTGTTTTTTTTTTTTTGCCTGTTCTAGTCCACCTTTTCAAATATGGGGTGCATATAAATTTAATAGTATTTTCTTTTTCCAGTATGTTTTGAACTCATGTATTTCTTTGAGTGGCTGGAATAATGCACATTTGTTTCTGAGTCAGTATCTTCTGAGGGAGGTCTGAATGTATTCATGTTACTGCCTCATTGCTCTCTTTACCTTTATAGTAAAACTCTTTGAAATAGTGGTCCGTACTCACTAATTTCCTCTCTTCCCAAGCTTTTTAAAGCTAACTTAAATCAAATTAGCTCCAAACTGCTCTTATCAAGGTAACTAATGACTTTCACATTGTTAAATCTAAGGCTTAATTCTTATCTTTCCTGATCCATCTGCAGTATTTGACACCAATGATCATTACTCTTTGAAATACATTTTCCCCCTTAACTTTCAGGATATTGCATTCACCTGGTTTTCTCTCTATCTCTCTAGCCACTGCCTTAAGTTTCCTTTGCTGATTTACCTTCATTTGTTAGATCCCTAAATGTTGAAGGGTCTCTGTGCTCAGTCTTTCGACCTCTTTTTTTTTTCTATAATTTTTCCTACATTTGGTGATTTCCCATAGTCTCATGCCTTTGAATAACCTGTTTTAGGTATTTCTTCTCGTGTAACAAATTACCCCAACATTTAGTGGTTAAAAATAATGGTAGTCATTTATTATCTCTCACAGTTTCTCAGTTGAGTGATTCAGGTTTGAGGTATTGTCTGACGTTGCAGTCAGGTGTCATCTGGGGCTTCAGTCATCTAAAGGCTTTTACTGGGGCTGGAGAATTCACTTCCAAGGTGACTCATTCACTTGCCTGGAAAGTTGGCCCTGCTATTGGCCAGAGGCATCAGTTACTCTCCATGTATATCTCTGGATAGGAAGTTATACATCTTTACTTCCAGTATTCATCACATAGGGCCATCCTTGATATAATCTAAGAATGGACTGCATAAATAGTAACAACCAGACTTAAGTCATTAGGGACCACTGTAAGTCCAGCTACCCTACGGTCCCCAATGATCTCTCTTCCACATACAAAATAAACTCACTCATCCCCAAGTACTCTCTAAAATTTAATCTCTTTATGCCTCTGGTGCAGACTATTGTCTAGCATACCCTCAATATAAATCAAGTCCAGATGTGACCAAGGTGGCTCAGATTAAGTTCATAAAGTATACTTCTTTAAGTAAAATTCCTATTGATCTGTGAACTAAAGAGACAAGTTATCTGGCCCTAACATATCCAATATACACTGGTGGGACGGATGTAGGATAACTGTCCTAAAGGCTCCATTCTGAACGGGAGGTAAATAGGCCTACAGGAGTAACTGTTCTGAAGCAATTCTAAAATCCAGCTGGGTACATGTTACCATTCCTACTGCCTGTATATTATTCATTTGACACTTAACTCTGTCTTTGAGATCTTGATTCCATATTCTGAATTATCCTTTCTTTTTCATAATAAATAAAAATAGTATTTGTAACTTAGTGGGATTTTTTATTCGTTCTTGTCGTTGTTGCTGCTGCTGCTGCCTGCTTCCAGCTTATAGTAATTTCAGAGTCCAGAGCCATCTTTTTCCTTTATATTGTCTCTGCCCCTTTTATTCCAAGCTAGGAGTGTTCCACAAATACAATTCACTTAAAATTATTTTTGACTTTCTTGTGAATCATATTGGGGGTTCCCTTAACTAGAAAAATGCCACATTGATTTACAAATCTTGTCACAATAAAACCTTCTTTACCTTGGGTTTCCTATAAGGCTGACATAAGAAAACATGCCTAAAAACAGAATATACCCTAAGATTCTTAGAAGCCCCACTGTTTAATGGAGTAGGTCTGTGAGGCCTGCCTCTAAGATCTTCAAAGAGACTTATATAATTGATATCTTGGGACAAGATTTTACAGTCATACCCTTCATCTTTGGGCAGTGTTTTCCTGACAGTGCCTTGGATTTTTCTTTTCCTGGAAGCCATTTTCTTGTTTTTAGCATTGTTTGCCAACTGGAAAGGCAGGGCTTAGATACAGTTTTATTTTGAACCTAGAAAGCCCTGGATAATTTACATATTTAATCCTTATTACTTTTGGTAAACTTTATCATCTGAATTTTAGGTGACTCTTTTAACACTCTACCTAAAAATAGCTTTAGCTAAATAGACCTATTTATTTAGAATATTTTGTATTTCCCTACGTTATTGCAGATAACAATGTTGTCAAATTTTTTGTTACTACATAACCTCCTTTCTCGGCTTCCAATAACATTTCATCACTTTCATTTAAGTCCTTGCACTAAAATTTATTTGAGAGTGATCAGATCTGCTGAAATTCTTTTCCTGGCCCCTTACAATTTCACTAATACTACCCTTGAGGTTCTTCTACCTTCTGTCTGTTACTCAATCTCAAATTGACATGCTTTAGATTTTATGATGATGGCACTCTATTCCTTGTACCCAAATTTATATTTTTACTTTGCTTCTGCAAAACAAATCATTACAAAACTTAGTTCCTTGAAACTATGAAAATAATTGATCTTTTAAGTTTTTTTGTGGGGTTGCTAATTAAGAGTGCCTTAGTTGCATAGTTCTGGCTCAGCATCTTTCATGAGGTTATGCCCAGATATAGCTGGGCTCCAATCACCTGAAAGCTTGAATAGGGCTGAAGGATCCAGTGTCAAGGCAGCTTATTCAAATGACTAGCGAGTTGGCAGGGGCTGGTTTTCAGAGACCTTCTTTTCTTTTTACTTGAACCTTTCCATAGGGCTTATTGAGTGTCCTCAGGGTATGGAAGCAATCAGTTCAAGATACCAAGACAGAAGCTATAATGCCTTTTTATGACCTAACCAGAGAAGTCACACACTCTCATTTTTACCATATTCCATTAGTCATACAGGGTTAGTTTCATTCTGGGAGAGATATATAAGGGAACATATATCAGAAAGTGTGAGTAATTGCAGGTCATCTTGGTGGCTGATTGAAACACTCATCACTGTATAATGTCCCCTCTTACCTAAATCCAACTTGTATATCTAACTGCTTAATTAACATCTTTATCTGCATGTTTAATAGGCATCTCAACGTCTCCCATAAAAAAATCCCTGAGCATTTTAATATCTTTATTCTTATCCCTCAATTTTGTATCTCTTGCTGTCACCCCCATCTCAGTAAATGGCAACTCCATTCTTCTAGTTGCTCAGGCCAGAGTTATTCTTTTCTTTTTTTTTTTTCCCCAGAGTTATTCTTGATTCATTTTTTTCTCATGCTTTATATCAAAATTCTCAAAATATTATTTTCTTTATTTAAAAATATATCTAGTATTTACTGTATCTCTTTCCATTCAAGCCATCTGTAGTCTAGCATCTCTTGATGGGATTAACAATAGTCTGCTAACTAGTTTTGCTGTTTCCTTCCTAAATCCCATAGTCTGTTCTAAAGTCAGGACCCAGAGTGATCATATTAAACTTTAAGTCAAATCATGCCACTTCTTTGCTCAAAACCCTCTCATGTCATCCTGTCACATTATAAGTAAAAACCTATGTCCTGAATATAACTAACTAGGCCTTGTGTGATTTGACTTCTTTTAAACTGCAATATCTGCTTGTACTCACTGGTCTCAGTGCTGTTACTTGAACTGACGACTTTCACCTCAGAGCCTTTGTACTCACTCTGTCTTGAATGCTCTATCCTTGATATCTGTATGTCTTGCTCCCTTATTTCTTTGAAATTTTTGCTTAACTAAGACACCTCCTTGTGGTGTTCTCTGGAATCCTATTAAATATTATAGTTCTCACACACAGACACTTCCTATTTTCTTTACCACAATACTTATCACTATCTAACTTATTTTATATTTTGATATATATGTTTATTTACTTATTTATGTCACTAACTAAACTATAAGCTCATGGAGGCAAGGATTATCTTTGTTTTCTTTTGTATCACTAGTATTAAAGCAGGACCTGACATCTAGTTGAATAATGATAGCTCCCAGTACTTTGTCATTGCACTTCAAGTGTGGGAGTTTATTTCCCCACTCCTTAAATCTGTGCAGGCTTTGTGCTTTAACTAATACATGGTAAAAGTGACTTTCTTCCCTTTTCCATTGTTTTCAAGTGTAACTACTGGCAGCTTTTCCTCCCTCACAACTGGAAACAACTAGCGATACTTCCTCTCGGAATACAGCTACTGTGCTGTGAGAAAACTAAGCCACAGGAAAGACAATATCTAAGCATTCTATCTGACAGTCTCAGCTGAACATTTATTCAAGAGCCAGCATAACAGCTGTGTGAATAAGCGATCTTGGATAGTCCAGCCCATTCAAGCCTCCAGATGACTTTACTTCATCTAAAATCAGTGAAACAAAGTTGTTCAACTGATTCAAATCCGTCTACAGAACATGGAAGATGAAAAAGATGATTTCCCCCCAATTCTGTTGAGGTATAATTGAAATAAGTTGTTATTTGAAGCCACTAATTTTTGGGGGTGGTCATTGTGCCTCGATAGCTAATAGGAACAGAATTTGGTTCTAGAAGTAGCATGATGCTTTATGGAAAATCTAAAATATGTGATGTTGGCTCTGAATCTGGTCAGGTTGAATCTGCAGTGGTCTCAAGGAGAGTGTTAGTGAAAGATAAAAAGAAAATTTTTATTGGGGGCTGGAAAAAACGGTGAACTATGTTATATAGTAGAAGTAAGTTTGGCACAATTTGTGGTAATGTGGAAGATAGAAAACATACATGTGGATTTGGTCGATGAAATTTTCAGAGACTTTTTCAGAAAGAATATTTAAGCTGCATATGATAAGTTATATATAAAACTAAAGAAGAAATTACTTAATTTTCAAATAGAATTTAGAGGAAATATTTTTGAGTTAAGTTTTGTTGGGGTCAAAAATGAAACCAGTTTCTCCTGGAAAAATATTTTCCAAGAATGAAAAGGCCTCAGGGAAAATAACAAATACAGAGTTTTGCCATTAAAACATGATTTCAGGGTCACTATCTCAAAGGTGCTACTGTAAGATTCTTTGTTAAAATTTCAGAAAAATTTGAGGCAGTTTCATAGAGAATTGCTCAACTAGGCAAAAATGCTTCTAAGAATTATGGCATCATCACCAACTTTTTGTTCAGAGTGCATACAAAGAATGTGGAAAAAATGAATTCATAAGTTTTATTCTTGAGTCATGGAGGGGATATACCTGAGAGATCTGAAGTGGGGGTGGGGAGAGAGAATGAATCTTTCAAGTCAAATATCTCCCCAATTTATAAAACACATCATAGATAGAGACATTTTTTCCCTTTTTCTCTGTTTTATTTCCCATATGTTTAAACAATGAAAGCAATGATCATTCTTTGGTTACAGGGACTATATGGTCCACAAACCAAAAATATTTACTGTCTAGCCCTTTCAGAAGAAGTTTGCTGACCCATGGTTTAGAATAAGTAAGTATTCACTGGATATTTACTTTATTCTGGGAAAATTGCAAGGATTTTCCAGATATTCTCATTTGATTTTAGTCATATGAGGTAGATATTATTATCTCTAATTTTGAGGTGATATAACAGAGGCTTAGAAAGATTCAATAATTTACCAAATTTTTTATCATTAACAAGTGGCAAAATTAAGAATTAAACCCCAATGTTCTGACTAAAGGCAGTATTTTTTGATGATGTGCCAGCCATTTTATATTTGAGATCTATGAATAAAAACAGTCAAACACATTGTTTTGCCCATTTAAACATTGTTTAACATAAGGTCAAAACACATCCTCAAGCTTCCTTATTATATATGGAAGATGGATAGGAAGGGCTTGGAAACAATAAGAATGATGGCGATAGTATGGTGTCAATAAAGAATAACTTCTTTGGTAGAATCAGGTCTAGGGTCAGTTGGTAGAGAGAAGAGTTCAGTACAGGCAGGGAGAGATGTGAATAAAAGAGAAGCAGCGAAGTGACTAAAACTCAGGGTCTTGTTCTGGCTCAAGTGGAGGGATGCAATGGAACTTTCAGGTTTTGCTTGAAAGCTGAGAAAACTAAGACATTGGAAATAGAAGGGGAGGCATTTTTTTTGGCATTTGGTAAATTCTTTAGATTTTAGCATTTCTAAAAAAAAAGTGTAACGAAAGTGTGAAATGCAATTAAGACAGACAGCTCGGCCACATGTCACATTGAATAGACAATGTTTTTGTCCATTTTGGAAAGACTATGCAAAATGCAAAAAGTTACACAAGATTGAAAGATGATGAGCTCATTGTACAGAAGGTCTGGTTTTTTTTTTTTTTCCCCAGTAGGGTGGCTGTCTCAACTGAGTGCTCCCAGAATACCTTCCAACAAGTCAATCAAGTAGTAGAGTACATTTTTGCACATTAAGGAAAGCTTATATCCTCATTGCCCAATCTAAGCAAGAAACAAAAAGTAACAGTAAAAAGTTGAAGAGCCAAGTATAGTTAACTGCAGATACTTTCATAGTCTGTATAAGCTAAGTGTGGTGTCTGAGGAGGAGAGTTTCCTTGGGGAGCCAGGGAATTGACTTTGAGTGCTGGTACATTAATCCTACTTAGAAACACTTATCATTGTAAATAATTAAAAACTTTGATTTTAGGAGACAGTCTGTACTAAAGGAAGTTCCAGGAAGATAAACCAAATAAAATAATGGTCTCTATGGAATAATCTGAGGATGGAAAAGTAGAGAAATCATTCTGATATTATTGCTTGTGGAGAAACAGTGTCCTAGTCTAACTTAGACCTTCAGAAAAATGAATGAGGACATGTTCTTCATTAGACATTTAATGAATTGAATAGGGTGGGACTTAAATGGATACTGAATTACAATAAGGAGGTAAAGGGGAACAAGGATGTACCTGCAGATGATCCCCAAGTGTAAGTGACCTTCTATAAGCACAGAAGCTATAATACAACATGGAATAAAAGAGAGTTAGGATGTGTTTGTGCACATTCTTTAGCACATCTACCACATTTCCCTCAAGTAATAAATGGAAAAACCAGTTTGTAAAACTAGATGTCAACAAGTACATTTTCCTGTTCACTATAAATATAAAAACAAGTTAAAATATATAAATAGCCCAGCTTTTTTTTTTTTTTAATTGCGGAAATACTGAATCACACTTTCCCCTCAAGTGTAATCTTTTTCCTAGAGCCAAATCACTAGTGGAGTAGATCTGTGCATTGGTTGATGCATGTGGTTAAAAAGGGAATCAAGTTATAATAATAAAGGAATGTAAGAGATAAGAAAACTCAATCTAGTTTTAGATAACATATCTTTTTATGCTTTCAGGACATTTCTGAAGTCTGACTTTTTCTATAGGAAACTACCTCCTTTAATTGTATGCTTCATAAAATGAACTCTTAATTGTAAGACCTTTAGCATTTGAAAATCAGGTATGAAAATTAACAGTGAGTCATCAGTACTTTATGTCATCCTGATGGAAGAGGAAGTCTGATAGAGTCCCTAGTGCCAAGCTTTAAAAGGGAGTAACATTAAAACAGGAAAGGATTGCTCCTAATTCAATGATGCCTTCAATTATATTTAGTCTTAGTAAGGACAATAGAAATGTTTACATAAATTGTTCTTTTCTTTTGCTCATTCTAACAATAAAAAGAATTATGGGAGGTTCTAGATAAGATCACATTATTTACAATGCATAATACAATCTTGAGCAGTTGCTTTTGTTATCTGCACTAGAGGATGAAGAAACTGAATCAAGAGCAGTGCTATCTTGAATAATTTCTTTAATTGAGATATCTCAGCTCACAAAGTAAAGTTGGAATTCAAACCTAATGCCATCTGACTTCAGACACCTCTTTTTCCTAAAAAATACCACTTCCTTTGATGATAGGAAAGTTCACCTATTCAATACCAGATAGGATGAAGGTTTTTTAGATTTTTTTTTTTTTTTTTACAATTGGCTTTACTTTGAAATTTACTTCCTGTGGAGGCCTGGTTTCTTCCCTCTGCGTGACATTCAGTAGATAAGTGAGGCAGTGTAGTGTATCTTGTATTCAATCACTTTGGCTAAAAGGGAGAGACCATCAACGGCACCTCAGAGTAAGCTAATGAGGTGGGAGCTTTGGCCATTTCTGGGTTTATTCAGCCTCTATGTTTGGTCAAAGATCATAGTTTCTGGTTTTAGTAAGTCTCCAGGAACCTGGTACAGATCACAATAACAATGAAGAAAAGAAAGAATGACAATATATAGACTTTCTGTAATGTTACTAGTGTTTTTGCCTCCTGGGTTTAATTTTTTTTTTTCCAATAGCTATCATTTGACACATAAATGATCTTAAGGCATTTTTGAGGTTGTGGATTTTGTAATGCTGAAGCAAAATTATACTTTATTTTTTTTAACTACTTGCAGTTTTCGGAAAGAGCATGTACTTTAATGTTTCTTATTCAACTTTTAATTATAGAATTCATATATTTGCTTAGTTAAAAAATTCACACTATATGGTGAATTAAATAAAATATAAATCTATTCGGCTCCTTCCCTTTCCAATATCCATCCCTAGCTAATTTCACTATCCAAAGGAAACCACTATTAATTGTTAGTTTTTCTTTTAATTGTCCCTCAAATTTCAAATAATGTACTTATTTATTATAAGATTTACTGACTTGTCAAATTAATATAGTGCCTAATGAATCTCCACTGTAAAGAAAATTGTGCAACTCAACTTTTCTTTTAATTCTTCATCCTACCTCTCAATTTTTGTTAATTATTTTACTTTTTTTATGTTGCCAAACTTTACAGCATTTCATTCTGTGCTTTAAACATTTTCTTCTGTGCAATGTCAAGACTAATTCCACAATCAAATTGTAAGAGGTAGCATTCATAATATGGTTTTCTAAATATTTTGTGCTATAAAGTCAAGAATGTGAATGAACCTATAGAAAAGAAAATGTGATCCTAAGAAATTAAAAAAATCCTCATTAAAATAAACCAACTCTTTCAACTGTTAGTTACATGAACTCTCCTTTATTTTCGGTCCAGTTTCCTACAGGCATTCTGGTCACATATTGTGCGTGGATGATAAATTTTCTGAATTCTGACATTATAAAAATATAATCTAAAACTGATTCTACATTGTTCTTACATTTTCCTGGTAGTTCGGCAGTGTGGAAAATGTAATATTCCAAATTTTTTTACTCAGAATTTAAAGATATTCTTTCACCCTTGTTTCTTAGGAGAAAACTTTTGTCAGTATATGATTTTTACTTAAGTGGTCCAGAAGTATTTAGTGAACGCATCTGCCTACATAAGTAACTTTTTATCTCTGTAGAAGTTTTCAGAATTTTCTTATTCTTAGAATTCACAACGTTGTGTCTAAGAGTCAGGCTCTTTTCCCACAAACTCTCCAGGTCTTTTCAAACTGAAACTTCTTTAAATTAGGGGAATATTGTATTGTATTCTGATTGGTCCCTCTCTTCATCATTTCTCCTTTCTCCTTTGAAAATATTTTTAGGTGACTGTCAGACTTTCTGGCTTCTGCATATTTTTTTTCTCAAGTTCTTGTGTTTGTTTTTACTTTATTATCTAACAATTTATCTTTAAAATCACTGACTTGATTTTAAGCTATGTTCCCTTTCCTGCCTCTCACTCCATATTTGTAAAAAGTCACAATGATTGCCTTGTTTTCTGATTCTTTTCCTTTGTTACCTGTGATAATTTAAGATATTATTCAAAGTGATTAAATTGTTTCTACTGGGATCCATTATTCTTTATGTTTTTTACTCTGTAAAATACACAAATACAAATATCTTGTGTATTTTTATTATATCTATGTATATTTGTATATATTAATGACTAAAAAATCTGTAATTATTAGAACAAGTAGGTGTGTCTTCTGACTGTATCTTTTCTCAACAGATCTTCCTCTTGAATAAGGGTTGGGGAAAGGTAGCCTATGCAAGTTAGGGGAACATGTAGACAAATCAGCCTCCCTATTGGATGTGTGAAGATAATTTCTTTGATGCTGTTGCAAATTTCTTTAATGTAGAAGACAAAAAATGACCTAAGATTATTATTTATTGGTGATCAAGTTTGGAACTAATGGTGTGGTGAAACTTGGCTTGTCCTTGTTTTTAATAGAATCTTTTTCTAACCTTTGCTAAACTTTTAAGTCTTTCTGTCACTTCTCCAGACCATTTTTTTTTCTATATGCACTTTGAATAAAACTGTGATAATTAACCTTTATTAAGAAGGCTGTTTATTTTATTGCTCCTTTGATAAACATCTGGTTTTCAATGTAAATATTATTTTATATGTTACATGAAATTCTTATTGATATCTCAAATTTTCACTACAGGAAAAAGGAGGACAGAGAATAAAATAGAAATGATAGAGAAGTGGTACATCCCTGTTAGGTAGTTAGACAGGCATAAGCGACAGGAGCGAAGGTCCAGCTATGTAACTATAGAAACCTCCCTTGAAGACCTTCCTTAAGGACCTCCCAGAAACACATCCGTCTTAGAATTATTAATTACTCCAAATCCTAGAGCACTAAGGCCATAAAAGCTGTTGGCTAAACCAGCCACAAACACATGCGCAGAAAGTACTACCCTCACCTGCCCACAACCTCAGCCTCATTGTACCATCATTATAATATCATGACTATGCCTGGAAGTTCATGAATCTAATTATAACAGACTGAAGTCTGGGAAAGCACATATGCAATAGATAAAGTGTTATATAGCAGCCAGCTGTCAGTCAAGGTAATCTCACATACAAATTATCTAGGACCTCTCATCATGGCTCAAATATATACATGCCTTCCCACTTCTGCATTGTTACAGCCCCCTTTGCTAAAAACCTGCTCCTCCCTTTGAGCATACTTTATACTTTATCTTTTCACCTCCCAAATTCCACAGGGCTGCAGACTTCCTTAGCATAGCCTGTCTCCTTCTAAACTGTACTTTCAATAAATCTTACTTTTTCTAAATCTTTCTGACCTATAATTCTTTGCTATGTCAGTGGGGAAGAACCGAGGACACCAACCCCCACCCCCATACCACTGGGGCAATGCCAGATTTCACGTCGCCCCAGCAGTAACATCCCCAAGAAAAAAAGAGGAATATCATCTCACAGTGAAATGTTGTATAGCTTCTTGAAAAATATTTAAGAAACTAAAGGAAGTTTAAAAACATATAAAATATAGATGAGGCAGAACAATGCTTCCTGGATGGATAACTGGAGATGTTCTTAATGGCAAATAAAGAAGCATGTTTAAAAATCCTCAACTTGGTTTTGTTCTTTCTAGATCTCTTGTAATGACTGAGCACCATACAGATAAATGAGACAAGGTGATATATGTCCTTCACAAGGAAAGTCTGGAAAGAAATCTTGATGAACTCTTTTGAAATATGTCTCGTAGCCACCTAAGGCACTGATTTGAAGGCCAGTTTTGCTGCCTTATATACTCCACTCAATTCAATGTCATAATGTTAATGCTTGCTCGAAAGGGACTTTATTTCATTTTGCTGTTCTTTAAAAAGCAAATCATATACTTTCCCAGCTTGTGTAATTTATGATAAGGAAAAGTGATTTTCATGTTAAAGAGGAAACAAAACCTGAGTTTTAATATATGGGATGGGATTAATATGAAACATAGTTTCTAAATTAGCTTAGATGTTATTTTATTACAATTAATTGTTTTCTAGTTTTAGAGTTGTGCTTGACTATAAAAGTAACAGTTGGCCTATTTACTAAATCAAAAATTATTTCACTATTAGAAAAATCAACTGGCACATTCCGAGAGCTCATGTCTTTAATAGTAAACAGAAGGTACAACCTAAGCTTGGCAGCGCGACCTTAAGAATGGCCACACAATTGGAGTGGATTGAGTTCACATATGTTCAAAGGTCCAACATGCTCTTTTGACGTTCTTTAGTTCCTAGTGCCCAAATGTATAGATTTTCATTGGTTTAAGGTCAATTATTTTTTATAGAGATGGAGTGAGAGAAAAATAAAGAAAACTACTGACCTACTATAGCATGTGTGCATGTGTGTGTGTGTGCATGTGTGAATTTAAGGGAAATGTTGCGGGGGAGAAACCTCTTAATCACTGCTAGGTTGGTCCACTTTATTATTGACACTTTAGTTTCTAAAATATATGCTGACATGCAAGAATGCAAAATTCACTCAGTAGATCTTTGACAGGCCTTATTACCACTGTGCTGATTAAATGACGAAATCTGCCACAGAACAAGAACCATGATTGCAACGTTTGTTTTTGTTGGGCTTTGCTATATATAGCAAATATATATGAGATATATATATCTTCCTAGATTATACCAGTTTTATAAAGACTAAAATCCAGTTATTTTATAATGTTATTGTATAGCCATAAGAAAAATAATATAATAAGTGCCATTAAAAGTAAAAAGTGAGGGAATGTCATGGGATTCACTTGGCTGATGTCAAATGCAGTTAGATTGTTCCTGAGAAGGATGTTTGCTTTATGAACATCCTGAAAACGCAATTAACAGCTGAGATTACCGTAAGGAGCCAAATGAGGAGAAACTTCGCACTTTCTTATTATTTTATGGTTCTAAGTAATGCTGATTTTTCTATTAGCTAATCATAGAGGTTTGACTCATTTTTTAAAATTGAGTAAACCCTTTTATTCTGTCTCCTGGCACTGTATCATGTGCTCTAGCAATAGTTCACCATGTGTGCAATACAAAACCCAAAGAGACCGTGGCTCCCTGTCCTTCTGCTTGGCCTGATAATCTCTGTGGACCACAGCCTCTCTCTGGTGTCCAATGAAGCCTCCAAAACTAACTTTTACTTTTTTTCAAAGCAGTAAATGTTAATTCATTTGGAGTTAAGTTTTATTTTTCTTGTGTAAATTGGTTCTCGTGTCTTTGAAACTCACCATTTTGTTCTTGCACTGGCATATTCAAAAGGTATGATTTAAGGTTAACCTCAAATATAAAATGCAGTAGAACATTAACTCCACAAAAACTTGGCCTCATTCTTTCATGGATTACCGCAAACTTCCGTAAAAATATGGCATGTAGACATGGCTTGTTTCTGATCTCTAGTCTTTAAGTTTATGTGTACGCATTTTATCAAGATTCTACACAGGGCCTAGTCTTGGATTTTTAAAGTTCCTATTCAGTACTAGTGACTATAAACATGATTGAAAGGTCTAATAAATATCAAAACATTTTTATGTTAAATAATAATTAAGATGAACCCTGCAAGCATTTTGAATTAAGTATTTATGAAATATATATGTATAATATACATGTATAACATTACAAAATGAATTTGGCTCATTTTAGTATGGGAATATAAAGACCTTTGGCTCTCCTTGTATCAGTAGAAACAAAACATCCTGCATCAAAACTACAGTTTTCAAGTCACAGCTGAGTAAAAATCTTTTTATAAATTCTATTCATACTGTACTTACCAGTGTCTTTAACTCAGTTGCACCTGAATTTTAGTACCTTTAAGGGAGTTCATTCAGTTTCCTTAGAATTGAAAGACGCCCACACATAAACATCATTAATAAGGACATTTAAATAAAACTTTCAAAGAGACTGAGATTGCAGAATAGGAAGGCATACAACCTTCTGCTAAGCACCTTATTTTCAAGGTATTTTACCTCCTTGATGTGTATAGCTACTGAAGGTTATAAGAAAAGAGTTTCCTATGGAGAGGCAAAAGAATAGTCCTAGTGCGACATGCACAACAGCAACAAGGTTAACTATGAAACAAAGAGGATGTTTTTGAAAAGCATATTGTATATATTGAATACACAATCACATATACTGTAATAAACTTCTTTAAATATACTTACAAAACCATGGAATAAATTAAATTGATACCATGATTCTTTTTCACAGAACTCAGCATGTGTCTATGCTGTTATTTTTGAAATGTTAAAAAAATTTGTCCCTTTGCTTATTGCATAGAAAGATAGAATACAAACCCTACCTTGAACATCTTTGTAAGAACAAAAAGTGCATTTCTCAAAAATAATTTTACATTTCAAGTTTGGGAAGTCCTGTTCAATAAAATACTGAACTTTGCCTTCTCTTTAACTGTTACTGAATCAAGAATCTATGATAAATTAAGAATAATCCAGATCTCATGAAAGAAGTAGGAAAAAAAGGCATTATGCTCTACAACTGAAAGAGATGTTTTAACAAATGTTAAGACAAGAGATTATTGGAAATTTATAGGTACAGTCTCTAAATCATCGTGTAGAAAAGCTTTATTCTATGGGGCAAAGAAACCACTGATATTCAAGGCAATATAGAAACAAAAAATAAGTATTAGGAACAGTTATTTAGTATCTGTCACAGAAAAACAAAAACTGAAAAAGAAATTAGAATTTTTTGTTTTTCCCAGAGCATGTGACTAGGTAAGTCATAGAATTGAAAGGAATGACTTCAAGGTATAATTATTTCAAATGATGTTTCAAATGAATAAAACACATATGAGCTAAAGGTCATGAGCTTGAACTCGGTATATTTATATAATGAAAAAATGTATTAAATGTTTATGTAATTGTTTAATTTGTTTTTGAGGAACAGACAAAGAGACAGTCAACTGCTAGTGAATGTATTCTGTGTTCCAGGAACCTTGCCTAATGCTTCTAGTATTTCTCATTTAATTATCATGAAACTCTAAAAGGAAACCGTTTAAGCCCCTCTTTTACAGATGAGGCTCACTTGGTTTGGAAGCTTGCTTCTAGTTTGTTTTATCCTCTTAAACAGAAGCATAATGTCACTATAAACCCTGGTCTTTCTAATTTGAAATTTGATATTCCTCCCACTTTACTATGCTGACATATTAAGTTTTCAAGCCTTATTATCTTTTATGTTATCTCATTTTATTCTCACGAGAACTATATAAAATTGATCGAAAATAAATGAATATCCTTATTTTAGAGATAAGGTAATGAAAATCACAGTAGAAAAACTGAATTACCTTATTTATAATTTGTGACAAAGGTGATATTTTTGACTACCAGACGAATGGATTTTCCCTGTTATATTATACTTCTAATGGCACCAGGAAGATACACAAGATACATATATAGAGAGAATTTAGTCAGAGCTGTGTACTTATTCAGAGTTTTTGCATATCCAGAATTGTTGGGGCAACATTGACTCCAGTGTCGTTTATCAGAGGGCTTCTTTTACTTGATTGGACCAACCCTGATGAGATGGTCTTTGGCTGTAACCTGGGCCCTGAACTAAAACCATACAAAATTTTAAAATAGTGGCCTCCTGTTTTTCCCAGAGAACAACTTAAATTCAGAGAACAACTTAAATGTGGAGAATCCACTTTGGGAATGAGTAGGGGACTATATTTGAGGTCAGAGCATTGTGCTATTACTCAATTATGTCCTGCTCAAAATTCCTTTTGTGTATTATTACCTCCTCCCAGAATTGAGAGAAGATCAAGAGAGGCAAAAATATATTAAAGCATAAGCTAAATCAAACAAAGTCACTAGAGGCACTGCAAAAATTGTGGAGTATTAAAGCCACTGTGTTTTGTGGCCTAATAACAGAATTTAACTCAGTTTAGGGGAAAGTATTCCCTTAGACTTTATTATTGTAACTTATAGAGCAGGATCAAGAAACAGAGATCATGTGGATGAAGTAAGAGAAAAAACCATTCATCTTACCAAAGGTGAGAACAGGACCACACTGTGAGAGCCCTGAGAATAAAGATCAGCTTGGCAAAAATTTATTTTTTTTATTTTTTACTTCATATTTTAGTGTTAAGGTTTTCCAGGTAAAATATAACATCTTCAAATACTGTGGTGGACATTTTAACAATACTGATAGTCATGTGGTACTAATATGGGTGTTTAACATAGGTCAGAAATAGATCTATGTGTTTTACATGTATTATCTCATTTAATTCTCATATAAACTATATATGTTAGGCATAACTATTATTTTGTTTTATAGATGAAAAAAAATGGAGGCATAAAGAGGTTAAATAATTAGCGAAAAGCCAAACATCTATTGGACAGTAGATCTAGGTTTAAATCCAGAAAGTCTCTCTAGAGGCCACATGCTTAACCACTATATGTTACTTCTTCCCCAATAAGATCCTTTACCGTAATAATTTTTTATTCGTATATCAAAGACTGTTAAAAGAAACATAGCTGATTAAAAAATATAAGTTAGTAGATGTTGAATATTGAAAGATAATTTTAATTTTAATTTAAGCATAAAAAATGTGAATTTGGAGAAGGTATGGGAATAAAAATTTATTTTAAAATTGCATTTAGTAGTTTTGGATATTTTGTTGTATTTCAAGTGAAATAAAGAAAATTATTCCAGCTGCATAGGCTAAAACTAAAGTTTGGACTTTGGTTTGTTTAATTAAATTCTATTTTAAAAGCTTGTACTTCTCACATGTTTACTGAAGTCTAACTTTATTCCAGTGACCACTGTATTGTTCATTCATTCATTCATTCATTCATTCACTCTGTTACTAATCACTTATTAAAAACCTACTAAAAAGATTAGCTCTCTGTTGATTGCCAGGTATGGAAAATGTAAAAAGTCATAGACCTTGACTTTAATTAGTTAACAATTTAATGAGAAAATGAGAAATATGTTAAATGCTGTGAAAGAAGAAAAAATCTTCTGGAAGAGTGGTGAGAATCCAAGCTCCTCTCTGCTAAGAAGGATGGGGAATTTTCTGCAGAAAAGTAGTACCTAAGCTGAGAGATGCTGGCCTATTGCAGGCCTAGGAAAGAGGTATTCCACGTGGAGGGAATAATGATGATGAGATTCGTCCTTCGTGGTCTTCATAAATAGGCTTGCATTTAGTCAGAACGTTATGAAAAATCTTGATCCTCCCTTAAATTGTTTCAGAAGTTATTCTTTATTTTTAGACTTACAATGTTCCTTCTTGATTTATTCCTTGACCAGGTTTCAGATAATATAGTTTGTTTTCTTTCTTATTAGGCTCTAGCTTGCTAATAAATCTTGTTGCTCACTTCAGTTGCATCAAATTATAAGTGATTCTATCAGAACTGATGTTATTCACAAATGTAGTCTATGGACACCTGAGCTTAAGCTCTATGACTATTCCACATCATCAAATCTCTCCACTTTTGTTTTAGCTTGATGATTAAAACAAAGTACCCAGTTATACAAATGTTTCTTATTTTATTATTCTTTGCACAGTGGTCAAATTAATCTTGGCAAAGAATTTTTATGCCATGCTGTATATGGTTTCTACTTTCCCTTTGCTGCACACATTTCTCTTAAATTTTACTGATCTCTAAGGTTCTCTTGACATTTAAAACAGTATCTTGCTCAATTTCTCTTCATTGTATTAATTTTCAATTTCACAAGCTGAATCACCTTTTAAAGTCCTCTTTATACTCCGTTAGAACCTTCCCGTCATTTACAATTTTGTCTTACTTTCCCATTTTGTACCATTTTTAAAGCTTATTACATTTACTTAAGAACTGATGTAAAGAACTCTGTTGAATCTACTGTGAGGATGAAGACCATTCTCAACAGTCAGACTGTCGACATTTCTGAAAATGTGGTATCACTCTGAAGGGACACAGTTATTGTGCAGGGCCCCAGAAGCACCCTGTAGAGCGACTTCAATCACATCAATGTAAAACTCATTATCCTTGGAAAGAAAAGTGTCTCCGTGTTGACATATGGTGGGCAAATAGAAAGGAACCGGATACTACTCTTCTCACTGTCTGTAGTCGTGTAAAGAACACGATCAAGAGTGTTACACTAGGCTCCGGTTACAGGATGAGGTCTGTGTATGTGCACTTCCTCATCAATGTTGTTATTCAGAAGAATAGTTCTCTTGTTGAAATCCAAAATTTCTTGGGTGAACAATACATCTTCAGGGTTCGGATGATGTCAGGTGTTGCTTACTCAGTACCTCGAGCTCAGAAAGATGAGTTAATTCTTGAAGGAAATGACATTGAACTTGTATCAAATTCAGCTGTTTTGATTTAACAAGCCACAACAGTGAAAAACAAAGATATCAAGAAATTTTTGGATGTTATCTATGTTTCTAAAAGAGGAACAACCAGAGGCTGATGAGAGGTCTGAGTTGTCCAGCTACAGAAATGCCAAGATATCTGATTGATTCCTCGGCCTTATTTGTGATATTTTAAAGATGCAATAAAAATGTATTGAAAAAGCAAAACCAAAAACAAATAAAAAGAAAAGGATTCCTGGAGTACAGACCAGCCTGATTCCCACAAATGTTAAGAAATTTTGGCTGGTCAAAATTTGGGGGCTGTTAGCTGGGATATTGAGTTAAAGCCTAAGTGGAAGAGAAAAGTGAGTAAGAGTAAAGTAGAGTAGCATACAAGTATCTCTTCTCCAATTTTGTCACACCTAAGTCAAACCTAAACATGAAAGTAGAAATGTGTCCTCTCTTGAGGCAGTCACATTTCTCAAGCCTATATTTACAGAGCCTAGTAATTTGGTTATTAGCTCTCAGAACTCCCTTCCACTTACTTCACAAGGAAGGTGATCTTTTTGGTTATTCTGTCAGACAATATGGTCCTATCGAATACTTCCTCAAGCAGGTCTTCTAAAATGCTTTTCTGTGAAATGTCAATAGTGTATCATAGAAGGGTAACCAGTATTTTAAAAAGTTTAGAAAATGCCAAACTATATCCCCTTGAGTATTCATTGTATATATTATCATATTAAAGGATGAAAAAAAAATCCCATACTAACCATATCTGGTCAACACTTTTTAAATCAATATTTCCAAACTTTATTTAAGGAAACTTTCTGATGTGGTACAACAACTATCTTCTTGTACAAAGGCATTCAGAAAAGAGGATCCAGGTGAATCATTACTTTCCTCTTGGATCCAACTCACTGAGACTCATTATCTTTTACCAATTACAGATAAAATATGGAAAGTTAAGTACTCATACACAAATGATCCTAAGGAGAAGCCGGTTTTTCGCATCCACTTCTTTCGATACCCAGAAATCTATTTTTTGGCACAATTCTGACATAAACCATGGCTCTTGTGAAAAGCTTCTTTGCACATCAATAGCATTGCACTCCAAGTTCATTCCTGCCTTCTTCACTTCTCTACATTAGGACTTTTCGTGAAGTCTTGTAGGTCACTCACCTTGAAAGTGCTGAGATAGAGGGCCTCTGAGTGGCAACTCTCAGCCAATAAGGCAAAAGATGAATGCCCCAGATTCACCTTTGGATAGATAATCCTCAGGTATAATCTACACGATGCCTCAGACAGTCCTCAGTGGGACTGAGTTCATTTGCTCACAGTGGGAACCAGCTCGATAACTTACACTTTATTGGGTTTCTTCCCATTCCTTTCTCACTTTCATTTCTGCTTCCTGAGATCATCTAAATAAGCCGAATCCTCATCTCAGGGTTTTCTTTTAGGGAAAACCAGATTAAGACAAACTTTTCTTTTCCAAGTGGCAAAACTAGGAAAGCGTTAGGTTGACAGCTGGAGGGATATATGTATTCCTGGTTCCCTGATTCCTACATGTTTATGTTATGCTTTGAGCTGATTCTTTTCTATGGGCTAAGGTTATTTTAAGGAGCTTTAATCTGATGGCCTCTTAGCTCTGCCATTTTGTCCTAAATCTTATCACTGAGCTTCTGCTTTGTTCTTAAAGGCATCAACAACTTTTAAAGCAACAATAACAATACCAGTTATTATTTATAGAGAAGTTTTGGCAGATACTGTACAATATGCCTAAAAATGATTCCATTCTCAAATGGAATTATTATTCCATTTGTAGATATTATTGTCCTCATTTTACAGGTACAAACATACATATACAAACACACACAAAACAAGAACAAAAATACTCAAAAACCAAGAAAGTTAAATAAATTGCATAGGATTACATTACTGATAATCAGAGCTAGGATTGGGACTCATGTCCTTGTGACTGTGGTCCAAGCTTCAAGTCACTGTGCTTCACTACTTAAACGTCATGTCTAATACTTGGCTACCAGAGATTTTCACTTGGAGATACTTCTATAAAATGAAGATAATGATTGATAATCAGAGCTAGGATTGGGACTCATGTCCTTGTGACTCTGTGGTCCAAACTTCAAGTCACTGTGCTTCACTACTTAAACGTCATGTCTAATAATTGGCTACCAGAGATTTTCACTTGGAGATACTTCTATAAAATGAAGATAATGATGCTACTTTCCTTATAGTGTCATCAGAAGTATCAAATAACTTAATGTACGTGAATATTAAATAGTGCCTTACAGTCTCTATAAAATGTTTACTACATTATCATTATTATCAGAGTCAGATAGGGTCTGTCTCCTTTTTTTAGAGTCCTTGAATA
>NW_006430735.1:3690038-3693503 GCF_000325575.1 Pteropus alecto
ATATGGAAGACTGCATGGAGCTGTTTTAAGAGCTAAGTATAGCATTGCTATCTGTCAATTCTACCTTCATCCCATTGGTCAGTATCCAGTCACACAACCCCATCTAACTGCAAGGGAAATTGGGAAATAGAGTCTAGCCATGTGCCCAGGAAGAAAAAGAAAATGAAGGTGATTATATAGCAATATCTCATATGTTATCATCATCATTATGAATTTCATTTAAATTTAACATTAAAAAATGAATTACATCCTCCAAGATACATCCAGAATCTCACTATTTTATCACTAATTTTCTAGTTTAACCCATTATTTCTTTCCCTGATTTCTGCAATAACTATCTAATTGGTTTCCCTCCTCCACTCTTGCCATTCTAAAAATGCATTCTCCAGTCAGAAAACACATAGATCTCAACATGATCAAATCATATGTTCCTCTGCTCACAATTCTCCAGTAGATTTCCATCGTACTTAGAATAAGTGGCAAATGCCTTCTTTATCTGTCCCTGTCTACATCTTTGATGTCATCTCCTACCACACTTCTTTGTGCCTTAGGACTATAGACTTGCTCTTTCCTCTTTTTGAAATGCTTTCCCCCTGCATCTTTGCACAGATCCCTTCCTCATTTCATTCAGGTCTGTCCCCAATATATTCTTCTCAAAGAGACCTTTTAAATCATTTCACTTAAAATATGCCTCAACCCCTTAATCTATTTTTCTTCTTAAAATGCCGTAATACATTGTGTATTTATTTACCATTTTACATTGGTCTTTCCTCATGAGATTAAGTTTTGAGAGCAGTGACTTTCTTCAGTTCACTTCTGTATTTCTAACATTAGCACAGTCTCTGGTGTGTAGACTTGAAGTGTTCACACATATTTGTTAAAAGGGTGAATGACTGCTTGACTCCATGTGATGACAACTTTAGCTCTTGCCAGTCCTCATAGGGCTCATTTTCCTCTTCCAAGGATTACAGGAATCAGAATTTACAGTTCTAGATTTGTTTCAGTTCGTAATAGCCAACAGTCCTTCCCAAATTCAGAAAACTTCCTCCACATACTCCAAGTGTTTTTTGCATTATATCATAAAGAACATATTGATTGTAGCTGTTCTGTTTCAATGTATGCCAATAGAGATTTTATTAGCTTAAAAGAAGTTTATGTCAATTTGAAAAATAAAACTTTGATTGCATTGCAGAAGTAATTCCAAATAAAATTATTTGCTTTGTGCTTTCCTTCTCTCTTTCCATTTTTCAGTTCTCAATGAAAACGAAAATCTGTAGGCCCAAATCAAAGGTAATATTAACATTTACTTAAAAGCCATTATGAAAATATCTCATTACTTATATTAGTTTTATATCGTCAACAAAAGGTCATTTGCAACATAGTCAATGACAGCCACATGTTTACCATATCTGATCTAGATACATCCTTCTATTTTAGAGCTAGAACTTAAATCAGAGCAGATTTTTAACTCCTCAAACCAAGCAAAATAATTTTCATATGTAAAGAAACTTCATTAGGAAAAAAAAATAATAACATAGTAACATATTAGCAGGTGTTTAAGATCAGTACTAAATTATTCTATTTTGTATAATATCGAACTGTTAGGAGCTAGAAAGAGAAATATACATAAAACAAGCTTTGGAAATGTCAAAACCTTGTTTAAATGTAAAATAGCAATCAGATCTAAGGCACATATGTTAAAAATGGCATGTGGACTTATTTCAATAGCTCTTGGACTCTCTTCTTTGTCACCTCTGAAAACCTCACCTATCACTCTCTCCTTTCTCAACATAATGAGAGTTGACAGTCTTCTTTACTATCCTGTCTACTCTTTTTTATTCAATCATGAAATACCAGAACAAAAAAGCAGCAATAGTACATTGCCCCATCATACTAAAATATGAACTGTTATCCATTAAATATAAATTATCTTAAAAATCATTGTCACTTAAAAAATTATGTATGAAGAGTTTATGTAGGGATATGACAAAATGGCAGGGTTAGAAAGTTGATGAGATGTACAGACCCTTGGATGAATAAGGGGATTGATGAACAAAGAAAATGATATAAAAAGAAAGAAGAGTATTCACAGAGGTTAGGAGAAAATAAAACCAATATTCCCTTCTCCCCAATAAAATCGGTTCAAATTATTGGCAGATTGCATGTATTTTTGAGACCAGGAAAGACAACTACTTAAGACTACAGGTCAATTGTGTAACTGACAAAAGTCCTAGAAGACAGCAAGGGACCCCCAGTCAAGCCTTTTTCAACAAATGCTTCTCCAGATAGTGAAGCAATACTTAAGTAAACCAGAGGTGGTCAATATTTAAATTAGCATAACAGCTAATTTGCGGTGTGAAAATACTGTAAATATAGTGATAAAATTTTAAAACTTATAATCTGGATCATATAAGTCAACAATAAGATAGAAGCAATATTATACCTGAAAATAATTTAATAACTTCCACATAATGCAACTGGTAGAGCATCTACCATTTATAAAACACTGAATCGACACTCATGGAGGTGACAAAGATGAATGAGGTATGAACTTGGAATTAGTAAAAGATCTTCTAACTCAGTGAATTTAAGAATCCACATACTAGAAGCCATTATAAATGCTGGCAAATGATCCATTTTCCTGATTTCCAAAATGTATGTTCAAATATCCAAATTTTGATGAAAATATAAAAATATGAAAATCTTATTTGCAGATCATTCCCTGGAAAAAAAGCTCTGTTATCTTATAATTTATTTCCAGAGCTCATGTAGGAGATGGCATACACATCCTTCATAGACTAATATTCTCTAAGGGAAGCAGAATATGGCATGGTTAGGTTGGATCAACACTTAATAAATATTTAATAACTTACGCACTTAGCAGTGAAAGAGCCATCTATACATTTTGCATAATGACTGTGATGCCTGAAAAAGATATTGTGTTCATCGGAGCAAAAGCAGCACAAATCATAGAATTCATGTTATTAAAGACTTGCTACTGGATTTATCATGGAGAAATGCTCTGGGTATAAGTTTAGCACAAATAAACCTATACTGTCATTCAACTTTTTTTTTTTTCTTGGGTTCCTTATACCTGAGCATTACAGCCTATGGTATATTAACTGTATTTAAAAAAAAAATACTCTAGAAGGTGAAGAGTAAGCAACACAAGGAAATCATCATTTATCATCCAGTGAATATAAAAATAAAAGTAAAAACCACTTCTGGTTCTCCAGTGGTTTCTCCTTTGTCTCTTTCTGGTCTGTTCTTTTTCTAGATGCCCCATAAGTTTTGGTGTTCCCCTATTTCTGTTTTCATACTTTTTTTTTTCTCATGACAATACATACTCTGTAGAATTTCATTTATTATTCTGTTATTTAAAAAAAATAAAAATACATTTTTATTTTCCTTGCCAAAGCTAAAAGCAACCAAGGTCATTAATAAAAAAAAAAATTATGCAAATCT